>NW_016108464.1:0-45793 GCF_001604975.1 Cebus imitator
ACACACACACACACACACACACACACACACACAGATAGATACTTAGATACCTAGACAGATATTAAACAGGCAGGAATGGAAACTTTTTTAAAAGTTACTTTGTCAATACCGTTTTCAGGACCTTTTTCTTCTGGGGTTCATAAATCCTGTGAACATGGGATCAATTAAGACACAGGATGTTTTTTTCTTTGCTCTTATCACCTCTAGACTAATTTCTAGGCAATTAAAAAAGTAAAAAATAATATTTGTCACCTTGCTTTTATCTCTGAAGTTACTTAGAGTAGATTACATAGCTTGATGCTAAATAGAATCCACAGACAAGGAAGAGAGTAACAGCGTGTTCACGATTACCCTTCAGAACAGCCATGCCATGACTTGCTGTTTTCTCCATGTATGTTTACCGCTGAGAGGAGAGACCACCTTCTCCAACTCCCTCTCCCCGGCCTCCACCTCCTCCTCCCCTCCAGATGGGAAGGAGGGTAAAAAGAGATAAATTACCAAAGAACTTGAATCCATGGTCAGGCGACTTGCTGATGCCACTGACCAGGTCAGAAAGAGGCCCAAGGACTAAGAAGATGATCCCCTTTTGGTTCCCAGCATCTCTGCTGTCTGTGAGCCTTGAAAGAGTTGCAAAGAATGTTATCACTACCAGCTGGAGCCTGGCACTGGGTCATGTCCTCCACGTCTGCACGACCCAGGCTCCCTCCTGTAAACACCTCTCCCAACTAATAATTTACTGCCTTTGTCTAGTCTCTGTAAGCCCCCTCCCCTGCCTATTCCCACTCTCACTGCATATGAACAAATCAATGAAGCCAAAGATTGTGAGGTCAAACGTTCGGGCAATGGATAATGACAAAGTTTCACCTCAGTTTCCCCTTTAGCATTGTAAGCCTATAGAAGCGGAAAGAAGCTGCTTCTCAGGGAGCTAGGTGGTCAAGGCATTAGCCTCCGGCAGCTCCCGCTGAATAAAAAGCCATTTCCTTTCTCAGTTCTGTGTTCAACAGGTTTTGTCCCCCACCGATCCCACTACACCAGGGCAAGAAATGGAGACACTGTGGGGCTCATAATTCTCAGGAGATTTTGTGGCATGGAAGAATGTTTTACTGTGCTCTAGATTTTAGAGAACAACCATGCCATTGTTGTTCTTATTACATGAACATTTACCTGTAAATTCTCTTCTCCCCTCTAGTTGCCAGTGCAGTAACAACAAACCTAAGATTCATCACTGCAACTATGTATCCTTCATTGTTAGTACCTCTGTGGTTCGTACCACCACAACAATAACGGGATTACAGTCGACAAATTCAAAAACTGTTTAGAAAACGTAATACAGCAAAAGAGAATACAGCCAAAGAGGAAAAAGCCACATTCCTGAAAAATGACAGTAACATACAAAACCTGGCGTATATAAAACAATTCCCGGTAGTGTCATGTGAATTATGTGACTATGTATGTTACATTTTTGGATCTTCAAAAGGAATTAGTGACCTAGAAGAATTTTATGTCCACATAAAAGAGAGCAGAAGTAGCTGTCTCCTGCCAAAATCAACTCTACTTCATCTGGTTTCAGCTCTTTAGCACAAATTAGTAGCTTTGTTAGCGGTTTTTAATGCCTTGGCAGGAAACTAAAATGGGCCCTAAAGCTTTCTAGCTTGAAAATCATGAGTTTATGCTGTTACCGTGCTGATGTTCTGTGCTTGACCATGGTCACCACCACTTCTTAATAGCAGTGCTGAGATTAAAAGAAGAAGAAGGAAAACAAAAACAAACAAAAACAAAAACCTGATTCCAACCTCAGACAATGTCTCCTATACTGCCAGGCTTCCTTCTCAGTAAGCCTCATGGTGGCTTTTCATTAGGGAAATTTCAAATGCATTATATAAGTGTGAATCCAGCCCTCACATTTATGTAAGCAACAAGTACTTTCCACCGTCTGGTTGGCCCTTTGAAATATGACAAGCCTACTAGTCCAAGTCCAGCTCAGAATTCCTTTCCTATACTCTAAGGTCCAAGCTAAAATGAGTAAGTTTATATATACGATTAACAATTCAAATCAGCATTGACTTTTCTGGGGCAGGGGGTTTAAAGTAAATATTTATTTCATATTTTTTTGTTTGTTTGTTTGCCCATCTGGGTGGCTATTGTATATGTTAAAAAAATAATAATAGGTAACGAATGAAATCTGCGTAAAATAAAAACCAAGGGCCTTTTTTGTTTTTTTATTAGTATTTACAGATTGATTTTCAACTTGCACCTGCAATTTCTTATTGTAAGATCTTTTCTTTTTTAAACAAGCGTTAAAAGTCCTGAGAACTGAAGAGCTGTTTATTTTGTTGTTTCTGCTGATATGACTGCTATTACCACAAGCTTAAATAAGAGTGAGTACTTTCTCTCCAGGTAAGTACATCCTGTTCATAGGATTCATGCTTGCTGTGCATACAAGACAAGTTAGTTTTCTTTTCCAAACTTTTTATCATATTAGACTTTAAGTTCTGGGGTACATGTGCAGAGCGTACAAGTTTCTTACCTATGTATACACGTGCCACGGTGCTTTGCTGCATCCATCACCCTCCCATCTACATTTGGCGTTTCTCCTAACGCTATTCCTCGCCTATCCTCCCACACACTCCTTTCCCTCCCCTAGGCGGCAAGCCCCCAACAGGCCCCAGTGTGTCATGATCCCCTCCCTGTGTCCATGTGTTCTCATTGTTCAACTCCCACTTATGAGTGAGAACATGCGGTGTTTGGTTTTCTGTTCTTGTCCCAGTTTGCTGAGAATGATGGTTTCCAGCTTTATCCATGTCCCTTGCAAAGAGCATGGACTCATCCCTTTTTTATGGCTCCACAGTATTCCATGGTGCATATGTGCCACATTTTCTTTATCCAGTCTCTCACTGATGGGCATTTGGGTTGGTTCCAAGGGTTTGCTATTGTGAATGGTGCCTGTGTCTTTATAATAGAGTGCATGTGTCTAAGTGTGCATGTGTCTTTATAGTAGGATGATTTATAAGCCTTTGGGTATATATCCAGTATTGGGATTGCTGGGTCAAATGGTATTTCTATTTCTACATCCTTGAGGAATCACCACACTACCTTCCACAATGGTTGGACGAATTTAAACTCCCACAAACAGTGTAAAAGCATTTCGATTTCTCCAGATCCTCTCCAACATCTGTTGTCTCCCGCTTTTTTAATGATCGCCACTCTAACTGGCGTGAGATGGAATCTCGCTGTGGTTTTGATTTGCATTTCTCTCATGACCAGTGACAATGAGCTTGTTTTCATACTTTGGTTGGCTGCATAAATGTCTTCTTTTGAGAAGCGTCTATTCATATCTTTCATCCACTTTTTGCGGGGGTTGTTTGGTTTTTTCCTTAAAAATTTAAGTTCTCTGTAGATTCGGGATATCAGTCCTTCGTCACATGGATAGATTGCAAACATATTCTCCCGTTCTGCAGGAACGTTTTCCCAAAAACATTTGTTAACGAGTGAATCCTTTCCCCATTGCTTGTTTTTGCCAGGCTTGCCAAAGATCAGATGGACGTAGATGGGTGGAGTTATTTCTGAGGCCTCTCTTCTGTTTCACTGGTCAATCTATCTCTGTTTTGGTACCAGTACCGTGCTGTTTTGATTACTGCAGCCTTGTAGTGCAGTCTGAAGTCAGGTAACATGATGCCTTCAGCATTTTTCCCCCCCTTAGGATTGTCTTGGCTTTTTTGGTTCCATAGGAAATTTAAGGTGTTTTTTTCCCAATTCCGTGAAGAAAATCAATGGTAGATTGACGAGGATAGCATTGAAGGTATAAATTACTTTGGGCAGTATGGGCATTTTCACAATAGTGATTTTTCCTAATCATGAGCATGGAGTGTTTTTCCATCTGTTTGTGTCGTCTCTTACTTTGTTGAGCAGCGGTTTCTAGTTCTTCTTGAAGAGGTCTTTCACATCCCTTGTTAGTTGTATTCCTAGGTGTTTTATTCCTCTTGTAGCAGTTGTGAATGGGAGTTCACTCATGATTTGGCTATTTGTCTGTTATTGGTGTACAGGAAGGCTTGTGATTTTTGCACATTGATTTTGTATCCCGAGATTTTGCTGAAGTTGCTTATCAGCCTAAGGAGATTTGGACTGAGACGATAGGGTCTTCTAAATATGCAACCACGTCATCTGCAGATAGGGACAATTATCAGATTTCCTCTTTTCCTAATGGAATATGCTTTGTTTCTTTTTCCTGCCTGACTGCCCTGGCCAGAACTGCCAATGCTAAGTTGAATAGGAGTGGTGAGAGAGGGCATCCTTGTGTAGTGCCAGTTTTCAAAGGGAATGCTTCCGGTTTCTGCCCATTCAGTATGACATTGGCTGTGGGTTTGTCATAAATAGCTCTTATTATTTTGAGATACGTTCCATCAATACCTAGTTTATTGAGACTATTTCGCATAAAGGGTTGTTGAGTTTTGTCAAAGGCCTTCTCTGCATCTGTTGAGATAACTATGTGGTTTTCGTCTCTGGTTCTGTTTATGGGATGGCTTATGTTTACAGATTTGCATGTGTTAAACCAGACTTGCGTCCCAGGGATGAAGCCAAGTTGATCGTGATAGACAAGCTTTTTGATGGGCTGTTGGACTCAGTTTCCCAGTACTTTATTGAAGATTTTTGCATCGATGGTCATCACGGATATTGCCCTGTAATTTTCCTTCTTAGTTGTGTCTCTGCCACATTTTGGTATCCTGATGATGAGGCTGGTCTCCTGAAATGAGTGCAGGATTATTCCCTCTTTTTCTATTGTTTAGAATACTTTCAGAAGGTGTGGCTCCAGCTCCTCTTTGTGCCTCTGGTAGAATCTGGCTATGAACACATCTGGTCCTCCTTACTTTTTTGGTAGGTTATTGATTGCTGCCTCAATTTCAGAACTTGTTATTGGTCTATTCGGGGATTCAGCCTTGCTATCGGTCTACTCCTGGTTTAGTCTTGGGAGGGCGTAAGTGTCCAGGAATTTATTCATTTCTTCCAGATTTACTGATTTGCATAGAGGTGTTTATAGTATTCTCTGATGGCAGTCTGTACTTCTGTGGGATCCGTGGTGATATGCACTTTATCATTTCTTATCGCATCTATTTGATTATTTTCTCCTTTCTTCTTTACTATCAGCTAGCACTCTATCTATTTTGTTGGTCTTTTCATAAAACCGGCTCCTGGATTGTTGTTGTTGTATTAAATTTTTTTTTTTTTTGCCTGTCTATCTTTTTGAGTTCTTCTCTAATCTTAGTTATTTCTTGTCTTCTGCTAGCTTTTGAATTTGATTGATCTTGCTCTTCTAGTTCTTTTAATCATGACGTTAGGGTGTCGATTTTAGATCTTTCCTCGCTTCTCATGTGGGCATTAAATGTTGTAAGTTTCCTTCTACCCATTGCTTTGATCGTGTCCCAGAGATTCTGGTATGCTGTGTTTTCATTCTCATTGGTTTCAAACAACATCTTTATTTCTGCCTTCATTTCATTATCCATCCAGTAGTCGCTCAGGACCAGGCTGTTAAGTTTCTGTGTAGATTTGGGGTTTTGAGTGACTTACTTAATCCTAAGTTTTAATTGGATTGCACTGTGGTCTGAGAGAGTATTTGTCTCTGACTATTTTTTCTTTTGTATTTGCTGAGGAGAGTTTGCCTTGCAACTATGTGGTCAATTTTAGAATAAGTGTAATGTGGTGGTGAGAGGAATGTATATTCTATGGATTTGGGGTGGAGAGTTCTGTAGATGTCTTTTAGGTCTGCCTGGTCCAGATCTGGCTCACATCCTGGATATCCTTGTTAATTTTCCATCTTGTTGATCTCTCTAATATTGACAGTGGGTGTTAAAGTCTCCCACTATTATTGTGTGGGACTCTACGCCTTTTTGTAGGTCATTAAGAACTTGCTTTATGTATCGGGGTGCTCCTGTATTGGGTGCATATTTATTTAGGATAGTTAGCTCTTCATGTTGCATTGATTCCTTTACCATCTTTGATCTTTGTTGGTCTAAAGTGTGTTTTATCAGAGACTAGGAATGCGAACCCTGCTTTATTTTTTTATTTTGCTTTTGCTTTCCATTTGCTTGGCAAATCTTCCTTGATCCTTTATTTTGAGCCTATGTGTGTCTTTGCACGTGAGATGGGTCTCTTGAATACAGCACACTGATGGGCCTTGACTCTTTATCCAACTTGCCACTCTGTGTCTTTTAATTGGGCCATTTAACACATTTACATTAAAGGTTAATATCGTTACGTGTGAATTTGATGCTTCCATTTTGATGCTAGCTGTTTGTTTTTCCAGTTAGTTGATGCAGTTTCTTCATAGTGCTGATCGTCTTTACAATTTGGTATGCTTTGTGCAGTGGCTGGTACTGGTTGTTCCTTTCCATGTTTAGTGCTTCTTTCAGGAGCTCTTGTAAGGCAGGCCTGGTGGTGACAGAATCTCTCAGCAGTTGCTTGTCTTTAAAGAATTTTATTTCTCCTTTGCTTGTGAAGGTTAATTGGGCTGTATATAAACTTCTGGGTTGAAAGTTCTTTTCTTTGAGGATGTTGAATATTGCCCCCCACTGTCTTCTGGCTTGTAGGGTTCCTGCCAAGAGATCCACCATGATTCCGATGGGCTTCCCTTTCTCTCTGGCTGCCCTTAGCATTTTTCCTTTCATTTCAACCCTGGTGAATCTGACCATTATGTGTCTTGGGGTGGCTCTTCTCAAGGAGCCTCTTTGTGGTGTTCTCTGTCTTTCTGAATTGAATGTTGACGTGTCTGGCTAGGTTTGGGAAGTTCTCCTAGATAAAAATATCCTGAAGAGTGTTTTCCAACTTGGTTCCTTTCTCCCTGTCACACTCAGGTACACCAATCAAACGTAGATTTAGTCTTTTCACATCATCCCATATTTCTTGGAGGTTTTGTTCATCTATTCCCACTCCTTTTTCTCGAATCTTGCCTTCTCGCTTTATTTCACTGAGCTGATCTTCAATCTCTGATATCCTTGCTTCCACTTGATCAGTTCAGCTATTGGAACTTGCGTAGGCTGCACGAAGTTCTCCTGCTGTGTTTTTCAGCTCCATCAAGTCGTGTATGTTTTTCTCTTCGCTGGTTGTTCTAGTTAGCATTTTGTCTAACCTTTTTTCAAGGTTCTTAGCTTCCTTGCACTGGGTTAGAACAGGCTCCTTTAGCTTGGAGCAGTTTGTTATTACCCACCTTCTGAAACCTGCTTCTGTCAATTCACCAAACTCATTCTCCATCCAGTTTTGTTCCCTTGCTGGTGAGGAGTTAGGATCCCCAGGAGGAGAAGAGGCATTCTGGATTCTCGAGTTTTCAGCCTTTTTGCACTACTTTCTTCCCATCTTTGTGGATTTAGGTACCTTTCATCTTTGAAGTTGATGATCTTTGGATGGGGTCTCTGAGTGGACGTCATCTCTGTTGATGTCAAAACTATTTCCTTCTGTTTGTTAGTTTTCCTTCTAACAGTCAGAATCCTCTGCTGCAGGTGTGCCGGAGTTTGCTGGACATCCGCTCCAGACCAATGTTTGCCTGCGAATCACCAGCAGGGGCTGCAGAACAGCAAAGATTGCTGCCTGTTCCTTCCTCTGGTGGCCTTGTACCAGAAGGGTACCTGCCAGCCAGAACTGTCCTGTATGAGGTGTCTGTCAGCTCCTGCTGAGCAGCGTCTCCCATTCAGGATGTACGGGGTCAAGGAGCCACTTGAGCAGAGAGTCTGTCCCTTATTACAGCTCAAAGGCTGTGCTCCCTTCAGAGCTACCATGCAGCGATGTTTAAGTCTGCTGAAGCTATACCCACAACTACCCTTTTCCCAGGTGCTGTGTGTCCCAGGAAGGTGGGGGCTTCATTTATAGGTCCCTGGCGGGCTTCTGCCTTTTTTCAGGGAGGCCCTGCCCAGCAAGAGGGGAGTCGAGTGACACAGTCTGCCTGCAGTGGCCTTGCTGATCTGCCGTGGGCTCTACCCAGACACTGTGTAAACCTCCTGGCCACTTTGTTACACAGGCGAGGTTAAATCCACCTACACAAGTCTCAGCAATGGTGGGCGCCCCTCCCCTGCAAGCCCAAATGTCCCAGGTCAAGCGCAGACTGCTGTGCTGGCTGCGAGAATTTCAATCCAGTGGACCTTTCAAGCCAGTGGATCTTAGCTTGCTAGTCTTCATGCGGGCGGGACCCGCCGAGCCAGATCACTTGGCTCCCTGACTTCAGCCCACTTTTTCAGAGAAATGAGGGATTCTGTCTCGCTGGCATTTCGGGTACCACTGGAATATGAAAAAAGGAAAGAAGAAAGAAAAGAACTACTGCAGCTAGCTCAGTGTCTTCCCAAAAGGCCACCCAGGTTTGTGCTGGAAATCCAGACACTGGTGGTGCAGGCGCTGGAGGTAATCTCTGTTCTGCGGGTTGTGAAGGCCTCGGGAAAAACGCAGTGTCTGAGCCAGAGTGCCGGAGTACCAGGAAAACTCCCTAATGGCTTCCCTTGTCTAGGAGAGGAAGTTCCCCGGCCCCTTTCCACTTCCCAGGTGAGACGACGCCCGACCATGCTTTGGCTCGCCCTTCTTGGGCTGCCTTCACTGTCNTGACTTACTTAATCCTAAGTTTTAATTGGATTGCACTGTGGTCTGAGAGAGTATTTGTCTCTGACTATTTTTTCTTTTGTATTTGCTGAGGAGAGTTTGCCTTGCAACTATGTGGTCAATTTTAGAATAAGTGTAATGTGGTGCTGAGAGGAATGTATATTCTATGGATTTGGGGTGGAGAGTTCTGTAGATGTCTTTTAGGTCTGCCTGGTCCAGATCTGGCTCACATCCTGGATATCCTTGTTAATTTTCCATCTTGTTGATCTCTCTAATATTGACAGTGGGTGTTAAAGTCTCCCACTATTATTGTGTGGGACTCTACGCCTTTTTGTAGGTCATTAAGAACTTGCTTTATGTATCGGGGTGCTCCTGTATTGGGTGCATATTTATTTAGGATAGTTAGCTCTTCATGTTGCATTGATTCCTTTACCATCTTTGATCTTTGTTGGTCTAAAGTGTGTTTTATCAGAGACTAGGAATGCGAACCCTGCTTTATTTTTTTATTTTGCTTTTGCTTTCCATTTGCTTGGCAAATCTTCCTTGATCCTTTATTTTGAGCCTATGTGTGTCTTTGCACGTGAGATGGGTCTCTTGAATACAGCACACTGATGGGCCTTGACTCTTTATCCAACTTGCCACTCTGTGTCTTTTAATTGGGCCATTTAACACATTTACATTAAAGGTTAATATCGTTACGTGTGAATTTGATGCTTCCATTTTGATGCTAGCTGTTTGTTTTTCCAGTTAGTTGATGCAGTTTCTTCATAGTGCTGATCGTCTTTACAATTTGGTATGCTTTGTGCAGTGGCTGGTACTGGTTGTTCCTTTCCATGTTTAGTGCTTCTTTCAGGAGCTCTTGTAAGGCAGGCCTGGTGGTGACAGAATCTCTCAGCAGTTGCTTGTCTTTAAAGAATTTTATTTCTCCTTTGCTTGTGAAGGTTAATTGGGCTGTATATAAACTTCTGGGTTGAAAGTTCTTTTCTTTGAGGATGTTGAATATTGCCCCCCACTGTCTTCTGGCTTGTAGGGTTCCTGCCAAGAGATCCACCATGATTCCGATGGGCTTCCCTTTCTCTCTGGCTGCCCTTAGCATTTTTCCTTTCATTTCAACCCTGGTGAATCTGACCATTATGTGTCTTGGGGTGGCTCTTCTCAAGGAGCCTCTTTGTGGTGTTCTCTGTCTTTCTGAATTGAATGTTGACGTGTCTGGCTAGGTTTGGGAAGTTCTCCTAGATAAAAATATCCTGAAGAGTGTTTTCCAACTTGGTTCCTTTCTCCCTGTCACACTCAGGTACACCAATCAAACGTAGATTTAGTCTTTTCACATCATCCCATATTTCTTGGAGGTTTTGTTCATCTATTCCCACTCCTTTTTCTCGAATCTTGCCTTCTCGCTTTATTTCACTGAGCTGATCTTCAATCTCTGATATCCTTGCTTCCACTTGATCAGTTCAGCTATTGGAACTTGCGTAGGCTGCACGAAGTTCTCCTGCTGTGTTTTTCAGCTCCATCAAGTCGTGTATGTTTTTCTCTTCGCTGGTTGTTCTAGTTAGCATTTTGTCTAACCTTTTTTCAAGGTTCTTAGCTTCCTTGCACTGGGTTAGAACAGGCTCCTTTAGCTTGGAGCAGTTTGTTATTACCCACCTTCTGAAACCTGCTTCTGTCAATTCACCAAACTCATTCTCCATCCAGTTTTGTTCCCTTGCTGGTGAGGAGTTAGGATCCCCAGGAGGAGAAGAGGCATTCTGGATTCTCGAGTTTTCAGCCTTTTTGCACTACTTTCTTCCCATCTTTGTGGATTTAGGTACCTTTCATCTTTGAAGTTGATGATCTTTGGATGGGGTCTCTGAGTGGACGTCATCTCTGTTGATGTCAAAACTATTTCCTTCTGTTTGTTAGTTTTCCTTCTAACAGTCAGAATCCTCTGCTGCAGGTGTGCGGGAGTTTGCTGGACATCCGCTCCAGACCAATGTTTGCCTGCGAATCACCAGCAGGGGCTGCAGAACAGCAAAGATTGCTGCCTGTTCCTTCCTCTGGTGGCCTTGTACCAGAAGGGTACCTGCCAGCCAGAACTGTCCTGTATGAGGTGTCTGTCAGCTCCTGCTGAGCAGCGTCTCCCATTCAGGATGTACGGGGTCAAGGAGCCACTTGAGCAGAGAGTCTGTCCCTTATTACAGCTCAAAGGCTGTGCTCCCTTCAGAGCTACCATGCAGCGATGTTTAAGTCTGCTGAAGCTATACCCACAACTACCCTTTTCCCAGGTGCTGTGTGTCCCAGGAAGGTGGGGGCTTCATTTATAGGTCCCTGGCGGGCTTCTGCCTTTTTTCAGGGAGGCCCTGCCCAGCAAGAGGGGAGTCGAGTGACACAGTCTGCCTGCAGTGGCCTTGCTGATCTGCCGTGGGCTCTACCCAGACACTGTGTAAACCTCCTGGCCACTTTGTTACACAGGCGAGGTTAAATCCACCTACACAAGTCTCAGCAATGGTGGGCGCCCCTCCCCTGCAAGCCCAAATGTCCCAGGTCAAGCGCAGACTGCTGTGCTGGCTGCGAGAATTTCAATCCAGTGGACCTTTCAAGCCAGTGGATCTTAGCTTGCTAGTCTTCATGCGGGCGGGACCCGCCGAGCCAGATCACTTGGCTCCCTGACTTCAGCCCACTTTTTCAGAGAAATGAGGGATTCTGTCTCGCTGGCATTTCGGGTACCACTGGAATATGAAAAAAGGAAAGAAGAAAGAAAAGAACTACTGCAGCTAGCTCAGTGTCTTCCCAAAAGGCCACCCAGGTTTGTGCTGGAAATCCAGACACTGGTGGTGCAGGCGCTGGAGGTAATCTCTGTTCTGCGGGTTGTGAAGGCCTCGGGAAAAACGCAGTGTCTGAGCCAGAGTGCCGGAGTACCAGGAAAACTCCCTAATGGCTTCCCTTGTCTAGGAGAGGAAGTTCCCCGGCCCCTTTCCACTTCCCAGGTGAGACGACGCCCGACCATGCTTTGGCTCGCCCTTCTTGGGCTGCCTTCACTGTCTAACCAGTCCCAATGAGATGGACCAGGTACCTTAGTTGGAAATGCAGAGAGTACCTGTCTTCTGCCTCGTTGCAGCTGGGAGCTGCGCGTCGGAGCTGTTCCTATTCGGCCAACTTGCCACAAATCCCAGTTTAACTTTAAACAACCTTGTTTCGTTAAGACAAATACTCTGTGCTTTGTTACTGATCCTGAGAATTAAGATTTCCAGAATCTGAGATGCTCTTTTTCCCACAAGAAACTAAGCAACATAGGTAATATGGTTCACAGTCCTTTGACAAATTCAGACTTTAGTCTTATGCAGAATCTAAACATATGTTAGTGTTCATTTAAAGTAGAAATCTATTGTGGCATAAAGGAAGATTTATAGAATGGTCACTCATGATTTTATTCATAAGTACATCTCGAAAATCTGGAGAACAGTAAAACATTCTTCCAGGCCACAGAGTCTCCTTAGAATTATGAGCCCCACAATGTCTTCAGCTCATTTCTGGTCCTGATGGACATATACCGAGAAAGCAGCAACCCAGGCCCAACTTTGAAGTGGAGATAGAAGTGGGTCAGGAATATGGGAAGAGATGGGAGAGGAAAGAATTCTGTGTCAAGAGCTGCTTTACGTGAAGAAAGCTAAAACGGATTTATTGCCTTGACACAGCTACCTCGGTTCCCCTAGGCAGCTCCTAAAGTGAACACCTGTGATATCCATGTTAAGACCCCTGTTGGTTACCAAACTTAAAAATGATTTGGGCTATAAGAGGGGAAAGAACTTGAAGAGCAGCTGCCACAGATACGGCACCTGCAATATTTGGCTATGCTGTCTTGCAACAGGTCTGCTTATACGGCCTTCTATTGCTAGTAAATAAAAAGAAGGCACTTCTTGTGTCTGATAGGTATAGATTTAGTAGAAGGAGAAGACTCCTAAACAACGCTGTTATGAGAGCTACTACCTTGGCGATGCAATAGACCATCAGAGTACTCCTGGCTCGGTTTGCTAAACATATAAAATTGGCATAAACTTAGCCAAGGAATACATAGACTTGTCCTTTTGCAATCCTTTAGCAAGTCAGTAAAATCAAGGTTTGCGAACGTTCGTTTTTTACGCTTTTGCAGAATTGCAATTAAACAAAAGAGCTTCTGCACAGCAAAAAAGAGACTATCAACAGAGTAAACAGATAACCTACAGAATGGGAAAAAAAATAGTTTGGCAAACTATGCATCTGGCGAAATCTAACATCTAGTTATCTACAAGGAACTTAAACACATTTACAAGGAACAAAACCGAACAACTCCATTAAAAAGTGGACAAAAGTTATGAACGGACACTTTTCCAAAGGGTACATGCATGTAGCCAACAAGCATATGAAAATAAGCTCAACATCACTGCTCATTAGAGAAATGCCAATCAAAGCCACAGCGGGATACCATCTCACACCAGTCAGAATGGCTACTATTAAGGGTAAAAAAACAACAGATGCTGGTGAAGTTGTGGAGAAAAAGGAATGCTAATACACTGTTGGTGGGAGTATAAATTGGTTCAACGCATTGTGGAAAACAGTGTGGCAATTCCTCAAAGGCCAGAAGACAGAAGTACCACGCAACTCAGCAATCCCATTACTAGCTATTTACCCAAAGGAATAAAAATCATTCTACCATTAAAAACCCATGCATGTGTTATGTTCAGTGCAGCGCTGTTCACAATAGCAAAGACGTGGAATCAACCTAAATGCCCATCGATGATGACTGGGTAAAGGAAGTGTGGTACCTATACACTGTGGGACACTAAGAAACCATTAAAAAGCACAAGATCATGTCTTTTGCAGGGTGGGTGGAGGTGGAGGCCATTACCCTTAGCAAAGTAATGCAGGAATAAAAACCAAATACCACCTGTTCTCATTCATAAGTGGGAGCTAAAGGATGGGAACGAGTGGATGCATAGAGGGGAGCAACACACACTGGGACCTGTCAGAGTGTGCAGGGCGGGAAGAGATAGAGCAGGAAAAATAACTAGTGGGTATTAGGCTTAATACCTGGGTGACGAAAATAATCTGTACAACAAAGCCCCATGATAACACGTTTACCTGTGTAAGAAAACCAAACTTGTACCTTTGAATCTACAATAAAACTGAAAAAAAGAGAATCAATGTATTTGTTTTTACTAACTGTCGTTAGTCAACCACGCTTGCATGAAAGTTAAGCACACATACGTAACCAGAGGTTGACCGTCTGACAAATTTCCATAGATTGGCATTCTAGGAGAACAAGTTTTATCAATTATTCTTTCACTAGAAGAAAGCACTCCTATCTCTGGGTAAACATGTTTCCTAAACTAGAGGTTTTTCATATTGTGTTTATTGTCGACCACAGTGAAAATACTATGCTTTTAAGTAATAGCAAAAGGTGCGTCTGTCTGATCTGAGGTGATGATTATAAATTGATGATAAACTATCAGAACTTTAGTAGTTAATCCCTGACTTTGTAAATTGATTTTAAAAGCTACCTAAACTTTAGTAGTTTAGGTATTAACCTGATATTAAAAGCCTGCTATCTCCTAATTTAAAATTCCTGTAGAAGATATTAAAAAGAGTAAGGAATTTCTCTCTCTAGCTTGTCAAGATAAACACATTACATTCTAAACTGCTCTGACGTCTGTCTATCTCCACTGGAGGGATGCTGAGCAGAATTGACTCAAGTCTCTTCGTTCTCGTTATTACACTTCTGCTCTCCTTTCTCTATGGCTGTGTCTAGATTCCAGGTTTAGTGGCCTCAGTGTCATTATATCAGGCCTATTAAAATCTCTTATAAGTAACAGAGAGGCCTCAAAGAAGAGTGAGAGCCCTAAGACAGTGCTAAGAAGTACTGCTCCTAAGTCTCTGAAGGCAACAAACCTTTCATTTTTTCCCCAAAAATATATCTCTGTCAACCGGGGTCACCATTTTTTGTTTCCCCACTGTTCTGTTTCTTCACTGTGGATTTAATATTCATCATATCTTGTAATGATCAGTATCAGAAGCTGAACTACGATTCAAATGTTTGTCAAGCGTTTTCTATGTGCAAGGCACTATACCAACTGATGGTCTATAAGAGTAAGGCAAGTTTACACTTAGTGGAGGAGCAAATACTGACCAAATAAGTATGTAGTTAATTAAGTCCTTTAATTTAATAAAAAACTTGCCTTATTATTATAGTCCACCTATATATCTCTATGTCTATCTCTATACTTGAGAACCAGCACAATCATTTTTTAAACTTCCAAAATGCATCCTTGCCTGAGGTTCATTGTATATGACTGAATTTATAGACATGTTGAATCTTTGATCTAATAATTTTCAAAAATAAAACTGATGAGAAAGCTTAGACATCTGGAAGAAGCTAGTGAGTTCTTATGCACAGACCCTACATGGGTCCCAATCCCTTAGACACTACATAGCTGACGAATTTCAGTTTAATTGGAAATCGTCTGTGACCTTGTCATTATTGGTCTTGTTTTGGAAGGTCTAATTAGAGACTAGTTACTTACAGTGTTGCCTAAATTTGCAATTATTGACATGGTCAAAAAAAAGGGGGAAAAAAGTAATTTGTAATGTAAAAGTCACATAGGCATTGGTACAATGAAAACTAGGCTCCAGAATGTGGTTCCAGTGAATTTTTTGAATATAAGGTATCAAGGAAAGCATCATGAAGACCTCTATCAAGAGAATGAAATGAAACTGGGCTCTGGGGCTTTCTTGTTAGCCAGACTATGGAAATACTAACAAATAGCTGGATTATAGAAGCTACTGGTAACCAGCACCTCTCATGGACTTATCCTGACTAGTTCTGGGACAGACACAGATAGGCCTGCGGGTTGGAAATGTGTTTGTTGAGAATGTACATTCTTCTTCTGCCTTGTCCTTATCCTTCATACTATGCTTCCTATATCCTGGAGATGAGCAGTAACGCATATTGAGCAGTTTCTATTGCCAACGTTTGCTGTACAAATTTGCCGTCATAGGGAACATTGTCTCCTTTGTCATGAAACAGATTTTTTCTCATACTTATATGTAAAACATTGAAGTTTGACTTTGGCTAATTCTGGCAATGGTGCAAAAACAAATCTGAAAAGATAACAGATCCAGCTGACTTTTGCACGCTTTTTCTTTCCCCTATGCCCACTTTACCTTCAACCCCTCATCATGTGGAATGAACCTGTTCAGCACCTGCAGAAGGAGTCTGGGGTCTCAGAGGGAAAACATGCATACTACTTTGATCTAATAATTTTAAACAGTAAAACTGATGAAAATGATTAGACACCTGGAAGAAGCTGGTGGGTTCTTATGCAGAGACCCTGCATGGGTCCCAATCCCTTAGACACTGCACAGCTGAAGAATTTTAGTTTAAGCAGAAGTCACCCCTTACTTTGTCATCATCGGTCTTCCTTCAGCAGATCTAAGTAGAGACTAGTTGTTACAGTGTCGCCTACATTAATAACTGTTGATAGGCTCAAAAAAAAGAGAAAAGAAAAGTAATTTAGGGAGACCATGTATTTTAAAACTAGTTCTCCTAAACTGTAATTAAATGTATATTTAAATGTATAAAATTATTCAATTATTTGGAATGATTAGATATAGTTAGAAATCATAGCTTTCTATTGTCAAGTCTCCAACAGCTGCACAAAAACGGCTGCTGCTTTCCATACCCAATTTTATTAATTATAAAAAGTTGTCTTGAACGGAGAACACTGCATTCTTTTTACAGTCTGATTTTACAGATTAAAAGGTTTTTCTTAAACTGATTTGAAGAAGTGATAAAAGTTAAAACCTCTTAAAAACTTTTTCTTTTTTTAAGACTAGTATTTTACATCCTTTCATGTAACTTCCAGATAAGATTATAATGTAGTCTCTTTTCAATATTCTGAAAGTCTTCCAAGTATATAAAGTTGAGTCTTCACTAATGCATGTCAGAGCACTATGTGCCTGTACCAAGGAAAAAAATATCTGCAGTCTTTTAAAAAATATACTTCCTGGCCCGGCACGGTGTGGCCCACGCCTGTAATCCCAGCACTCTGGGAGGCCGAGGCAGGCGGATCACGAGGACAAGAGGTCGAGACCATCTTGGCCATGGTGAAACCCCATCTCTACTAAAAATACAAAAATTAGCAGGGTGTGGTGGCACGTGCCTGAGGTCCCAGCTACTTGGGAGGCCGAGGCGGAAGAATCGCTTGAACCCAGGAGGCGGAGGTTGCAGTGAGCCGAGATTGCGCCACTGCACTCCAGCCGGGCGGCAGAGCAAGACTCCGTCTCCGTCTCTCTCTCTCTCTCTCTCTCTCTCTCTGTCTCTCTCTCTCTCTTTCTCTCTGTATGCATGTGTGTATGTATATGTATATGTATATGTATATGTATATGTATATGTATATGTATATGTGTGCGTATATATATAATGTATACTTCCTAACCCTATTCTGTAAGTAAAATGTGTAGTCTTTTATCAAACTACATTCTATGGCACACTCAGTAGAAATAAAATGTTCTATAAATAAGCTGCAAACCCATACACACCTCTTAAACTGGGGGAATCTTTTTAAATAACTGAGTTTTACAGTTAATAATTACGTAGTGAAATATATTTGTCATTTTTTCTCAATTTCATTTTTAGAACATTTTCCTTTTTTTTTTTTTATTTTTTTTCCAGACAAACTCCCCCTCTGTTGCCTATACTAGAGTGCAGTGGCACAATCTCAGCCCACTGCAACCTCCGCCTCCTGGGTTCAAGTGACTCTCCTGCCTCAGCCTCCCAAGGAGCTGGGATTTCAGGTGCATACCACCATGCCCACCTAACTTCTGTATTTTTAGTAGAAATGGGGTTTCATCATGTTGGCCAGGCTGGATGGGAACTCCTAACCACAGGTGATCCGCCCGCCTCAGCCTCCCAAAGTGCTGGGATTACAGGCATGAGCTACTGTGCCTGTCCAGATTTTACCATTTTGGAACTTATTATCTGAAAGGAAAGCTTCAATCAGGCAAAGAAGTGCAGATTTTTAATTAATTTTTTTTCACTGCAGCTTCAAATTCTTGGGCTTTAAGCAATCCTCCCTGTTCAGCCTCCCAAGCAACTAGGACAACAGGCAAAAGCTACTGAACCCAGCTCAGATTTTTGACATTTTAGCACCAATCAGTTTAGGCATTAGCTGTCAAATGAATTATTCCAAATGATGCATCTGTTAAACAATGCAAATTTAAAATTAAGGTAGCAGGATAGTTTCAGCAGTTTTAAAATACATATAGTTACTCATGCGTTCAATAATTAAATCTAGTTAAATCCTTCATTTTTATTATAGATACATCTAGTTTTACCAGCCAATAGTCTTTTAGATTTTGGAATCTGTTGCTGATTTTTAACTAACAGAAGACCAGGGAACGAACAACCGTTGGCAGGACAACAAAATAACCAAAAACAGCACAGTCTGGGTCACTTCTGGAGTGGCTTCTGCTCCCTCTTGCTTTATCCTTGACATAGGAGAACAATCATTTCATATTAATTCAGAAACTGTTTCATGATTTTAACTATCCTCCTGCTGTCAGAGGTATTCAAGCCAGAGAATGGATTCTTTCTTTCTTAGATCCTGGAAATTTCTTTGTCCTGAGATGTGGAAGAAAAAAAAAATTCTCATAAGCTGCCTCAAAGCTTGGCTCCATTTTGATAAGTGTCTCTCATCACTCTGTTTGCCAGGTATCATTAATAAAATTTCTAACCTCATGCTTTTCAGAAATAGGCACATAACTTCCCTGACCTCTCATGTCACTTTCAGCTAGTCAAAGTATGACTGGAGAGCTCAGTCTAGGTGAGGGCTCTTAAAGCTTAAGAGAAGCTAGAAATATCTTGCAATGGTGAGCAAAAAGTTCTGAGATGAGAGCATTGGGTCATTCTAAGACAAAGGTGGCAGTACATGAGGGCACTAAGAAATAATGTGAACTGGAGAATCCATATGAAACCCCAGGGTATATCATGTTTTTTACCCCAGTCAACACCTAAATTTTATCTAGGTCCAATAAAAGCCTCACAGTTTCAATGTACCTACAATGAGCTTCCTGGACCTTCAGCCCCATTCCTTTGGTTTGCGAGTAAAAAACAAAAGCCGACCATCCAGTTTGATAGATGAAGATCACATCCTCTCTGAGAGCAGTTTCTAGCCTATTAGCACCCCTGCACCTGGCGTTGACAATTCTCGAGACTCTACGGCATGATCAAGGATGATGATGATTGGGAAATGATTCAGAAGAATGACTGATGCTCCCCTTACCCAGATTGCTCCTGGCCTGGTCACATGGAGAGAGAACGTTACTTTCCAGGAGAACACAATGGTTGACGCTTTAACCTCAGGAAGAAAGGCAGAGAATATCACTGTCATCTTGGCCATCCCTCTGACACAACGGGCAGGTGAAAATTATCTAGAGAAGTGCTGGTGGTACCAAGGGACAGGTTCTTAACCTCCTGTGCCAGTGGTCCTCAGTGGTGACATGGAGCACTAATAGCACTAATTGCCTAAGTTTAAGATGAAATACAACATCTTAAGAATGCCAGAAATGTTCTGTATATTGATCTAAGTGTGAGTTTGTAACAACAGTGTATTTGCCAAAGTCCATGGAGCTGTTTATGTAACGTTTTATACTATAGTACTTTTGGGGGAAATATGATCTACAAAATACATCTGGCAAAGAGAAAATGCATGCATAGTAAATGCACAGCTCAAGGAATTATAAGATGAACATGTATCTGTGAACTATACCTTCAAAAAGAACATCAGTTATTGACATCATAAAAGCCCTCTTTGTTAATATCCCTTCAAGGCATCTATAACCATAGTTTTAACATTTAGACTTTCCATATGGAATCATACATTATGTACCATTTTGTGTCTGACTTCCTTGGCTCATCAGGCTGAGACTGAACCACGTACCAATTCTCATGAATATGATATGGGAGCGGGACAGGGAAGTGCTACGTAGAGAAAGGCAGGGTGCCTGGTGAGGGCTCCACCCTCAGGCCTGTGGCCACAAACCTAGGTGAGGACTGGCACTCCTGTTTTCACACTCAAATGCTGCATTTGCCAAGACCACCCTGGCCCACTACGCCCCCCATCCTGTGCCTATAATAATCCCTAGACCATAGCAGGGACACTCACAAGTGGCTGGATGGCAAGAAGAACACACTGGCAGAAGAACACACAACAGGCCATGGACAATAGAACAATGCAGACACCGACGGAAATTCAACCAAGGGCGGTGAAAGTAGAGTGCAGCCGCTGAGTGGCCCAACTCCAGGGGAAGACCACTTTCCCACTCCATCTCTCTTCTGGCTCGCCATCCGTCTAGTGAGAGCTACTTCCCCCGCTCAGTAAAACCTTGCACTCATTCTGCAAGCCCACGTGTGATCTGATGTTTCCTGTGCACTAGGGAAAAAACCCCATGATACAGAAAGCCCTCTGCCCTTCTGACAAGGCAAGGGGTCTACGTGAGCTGATTAACACAAGCCACCTGCCTACGGCAAAGCTGAAAGAGCACACTGTAACACATGCCCACCGGAGCTTCAGGAGCCATAAACATTCAACCTTACCCACCGCCAGGGGGTTGGGGCCCACACTCTCCACAATCTGCCCGCCTGCTTGCTCCCCGGACTGAAGGGGAGTGCCGCTCCCCGTGTCTAACACTCTGCCGGGGGATAGGGGGATAGAACTTTTCTTGTTTCAACTGGGGAGTCATCTGGGGTCCCGGAAGGTGAGTGCAAATGTGAAACTGTCAGATCTGCCTCTTTTCCAAAACCCTGCCCCCTCTCTTTCTTACAGACAAAAGGATCTGTTTCCCTTCAAGGAGATTTAACTGCCCTAAGGGGGCTGGTCAAAACCCCCATATTTTAGGTGCCCTAAGCGGGCTGGTCAAAACCCCAACTTTGTCTCTTTTCTCTCTCTCGTGGTTTGAAATGGCTGTTAACTCTTCCTTTATAACGTTAAGGGTTTTGCTACAGGCTGCAGCAATGCCATTAAGTAAAATGGCTCAGCTGCCAGAAGTGCAAATCTGATGAACTGTCCTTAGAGGTGCCATCTCTGCCTCCAGCCCCACAGAGGCAGACCCACACAGCTCAGGGAGCCTCCCCTTACCTTGTTTCCTCCCAGCGTGGAAACCCGGGCGCGTTCACAGCATGCAAAGGCCGTGTCTAACAGCCATGAGCTGCGGTAGGTGAGAGAAAACCACGGTGGTAGCCAGGACCTCACAGGGCTGGCAAGCAAGTGCTTCTTGCCTGTCACACCAATGGAACCTTTCCTCTCCTGGCCAAGGGATTCAACCAAGTATGAACCAGAGAAAGGATACAAGGATTAAAGGGACCCGCTTGCACAGGGCAAGGAGGTCTTTCCCTAGAACCTCCCCGTTTTGACCCTTAGCCTGTTTTTTCTACTTTTTTCCTTTTCTAAGCGAGAGGACTCCCATTTCCCAACACTCTATTTCTGATAGGGAAGTTAACAAAGAACCATCCCTTGCTGGCTGATAACTGCAAATTCAGCAGGCTCATTTGAGACACTGTCCAAACAGAAGCAGTCTCTGAAATACCTTTTCGGTCCCCAACTTCATTCCAAGCCTCCGGCTGAGACCTTAGAAAGAAAGACCAGGTCAGAGGGACCCAAAGCCAGGCAACAGGCACAATGTAAGTAGGCAGCACTAATTCCTGTTGGCTCAACCCCCAACACCATGGAAGGAGGCCATACTCCATGGCATAAACAGGCGCAGAGAACTCAAAGTTTGCCAGCAGCAGGGAGAAAGGAGGCACACGTGAGGGTGGTTAATTCCTATTCTCCAGGTTTTCCCTGCTCCATGGGTCCACGCTGCATTGGTACCTATGGGCAACACCTGCCGAGGTCACTGAGACTGAGGCATAAGAGGTGGAAGGGAAGGGAGGATACTAGCTTTCCTTCTCCATCACACACTCAAGTTTTTGCTTCAGCAAAACTGAAGTTAAGGAAATGAGACATGCCTCTATTCCCTGACTTTCAGAATGGGCAACCAGCTCTCTTCACCACTCCCAGCTTATATTCCTCTGCTTCTTGTGTATCCTGAACCATTGAGACTGCTTTGACCCTCAGAATCTGGGGGAAAATGCCTGATGGCCCTCAAAGGTTTGGAGAAATTATGAAGGACTGGGTTAGCCCTGAGACGGAACCGGTCAGTTCAATTCTATACACCATCCGGCAGTTGGAACGTTTTCATCGACGTGAGAACAGATTTCTGGCCCCCACGTATGCAGGCCTTCTATGCCTTGCAAGGCAATCCAGAACTTTGCCAACAGTGTAGGATTGATCCAGTCCTGCTGTTTGGCATCTCAGGGAAGGCTGCAAGGGGCCAGCCTAGGAAATTAAGGATCCGAGTCCCAGAGGCAACCCCAGCAGATGAGCCAGCTTCCTCCAGCTCTGCTCCTCCAGGTCCACCGAAACCTCCGTATCCAGCTTCAGCCTCTCACTTGTCCCCTCCTAGAAATCCTTGCCCTACACAAGCCCCAGTCTCACTCTTGCCCCTCCATCAAATTGTGATAACCTACCCTTTGTTAGCCTAACCAATTCTCTCTTTCTTAGCTGAGAGCCGTACAGACTGCGGGATAGCTTCTTGGGCTGGACAGACTCCATGTTAGCGTCTTCAACTTGCCCAGCCCCTCCCCCGACTTCTTCCCTTCCCCGAAGCAGGTAGCCGGGCTAAGCTGACTACAAGCAGACAATGGAGTGTCCTTAATGATAAGATACCGAGTTAAGCTGTACCAGCCTCTCCTAGGGATGTGTCTGCTGATGGTATCATCCGCCCCTCGGAATGTGCCCGCTGATAACCAGAATCCCCTACATCTGCAACTGCTTATCTTTCTGCAACAGTTTACCTTTTAATTTTTGCTCGTTCTGCTTCTGTAAAACTTGCTCGAGCTAGGCTCCCCCTTCCCTCCTTTAAGCAAGGCATAAAAAGAAACAAAGCCCCTTCCTCGGGGCCGAGAGAATTTTGCGCATGAGCCGTCTCTCGGTCACCAGCAAATGAAGGGCTCCTGATTCAATCTCAGAGTGTGGTGCTCTCTCTAACTCGCTGGGTACAACATTTTGTAGGCCCCAGCGACACTTTTGCCACCGGGCGTGACCGGACTCATTCCGGGCTCCCCCGGACGAATGGTGGGCCATAGGGGATTCACCCCTGAGATGTTCCAGGACTCCACAGGCCGCCACCTTCTTGAGGGGAACAAATTGACTGCCGGCTGCCCACTAAATTCAGCTCCTGAGTCCTCAGTCTCTGATCCTGGGATGGTAAGCCATATCTGACTCTGTTTCTGTTTCTTTGGGAGGGAATCGGCCCTGACAAGGGTCCTCCCTCACAACTCTGTCAACACTCCAGGACGCTGGAAGGCAGAGTCCCGGTTTCTGTTAGTGAGCACCTCTCTCTCCTCTCTCTGTATCTCTATCTGTATCTCTCTCTTTCTCTCTCCCTCTCTCTCTCTCTTTCTCTCTCTCTCTCTTTCTTTCTCTCTCTTTCTCTCTCTCTCTCTCATTCTCTTTTTCTTCTTCATTTTTACAGAGGCCTCTATCTTACAGTGGGTATAAGGAATTGTGATAAGCCCTGTGTGAGGGAGGGAGGGAGGGAGGGAGGGAGGGAATGTGAAATTCAAGGTCTTGGGCTTGAATCTCCAATCTGTGGCTCCATGGTGAAAACTACAGAGCCCGAGTGGGCCCTAACCTGCAGTTCCGTGGCGACCTCATAAGGCTTAGGGCAGCATTGAGCCAAGCGCGATCCGAGTTGGGGTTTATACTGAGCTGCTGATGTCAAGTCCCCACAAGGGGCGCAGCCAGGTGGGCACCTGAGTGATCCCAATACGGGACCCCCCTCCTTTGTCTGTCTTTGAAATCACCGTTAATTGTTTATATACCTAAGTGTCTGTTGTGCTGTTTCTCCTTAACGTCTGAATTCGTATGTCCCATCGTCGTTATTGCCCAAGACGACTGGACGAGAACTTCTTTAAGGTTCTCAGTGCAGACTCCCTATCTCAGGATGCCAAAACCCTCATTGGTCATTTGGGCTGGCCATCTCAGTCCTGCCTTTTCTGTTAAAAACAAATTGTCGTTACGGGGAAAGTTGTGAAAAACATCCACCGGTTTGGAGTTTTCTGGCACCGTAATGGTTGTTGGCACCTGGATTGTCACACTCCACGCTCCAACGACTGGTCTGACTTCCCCTCAGACCAGTGGTGCATCCAAAATAGCCGTCCTGCCAACCTCCTCACCCATCTTTTTTGTCACCTTATAACTGTCCCTGTGCCCTTAAATAACGCACTGTGCAGGGAGACCTACGCCCACAAAGCCGTGTACCTGCTGCATTCTTATTACATTTTCTCACGGCTGCTCTCTGACCTTCGGGAAGATTCAAGTGGCCCTGTTCCTCCTCATCCCCATCCTTTACCCCGAGCATCTCATTTTCCTGTGTCTCAGCAGGCGCAGTGACTCCAAGACCTGGCTCTGATTTCCCTCCTCAAACCCTTAAACGGAAAGGCCGATTTTGAATATTTTGCCTTTGAGTCGTGGAGGTACCGAAAATATCGTGGCTATAAGTCGAGGAGGAGGTCACCCTAAATCCTCTTGGCCAGGGGCCCCTCGGCCCCCCAGGCCTCTTGCCTTCTCCCCATAACTCGAAGTTTAAGGAGACCCTATGTGGTGAGAAGTGTTGCCTAAAACCTTTTTCCTACTTCTTCTGGTTATAATACTCCTAGCTTGCAGATTCTCCAGGACCCCAGGCTGTGAATATCTCTGTCCATTCTGGGTCTAATATTTCTGCTTAAACCTTGTCAATTTGCCTCCAAAATGGGAAGCTCCTCTTCCCGCCCACAACCGCAAGACCCTCTCCAATGTATGTTGAAGAACTTTTCTCTGGGCTTCTCAGACAATTACGGAGTCTGGCTTAGAGGGGGAAAACTCTGGACTCTCTGTGAAGCAGAATGGCCCAGTTTTGGAACCACGTGGCCCCCAGAACGGTCACTGTACCCCACGACAGTCCAGGCTGTGTGGCAGGTCATCACTGGAAAGCCCTGACATCCTGATCAATTTCCCTACATTGATGAACGGCTACATTGGGTCCAGAATCCTCCTCCATGGCTCTGCCCAGGCGCCATTCACAATCCCACCTCCGAGGTCCTTTTGAGCTGCACTTCCGACCCCAGGCTCCTTCGGCTCCTCCCGTTCTGCCTCCCCGTGAAGAAGAGGACAATCCTCTTCACCTCTTGCCTCCACCCTTCAATCCTCCTGCCCTCCTAGGATCTCCCTCCGTCTCTCCTCGTCCTCATCTCCTGTGGACTCTCCGCCTATCGCCTCCCAGTTACGGCCCGAGACTGAGGAAATTGCCCCGATTCTCCCCTTCAGGGAGGCAGCACCCCTGTCAGGCAGTGAGTGCTCTGCTCTGTTTCTAGTCTATGCCCCTTTTCCACTTCCAACTTGTACAATTGGAGGGCCCAAAATCCTCCTTTTTCTGAAAAGTCCCAGGTCCCAACCCCACTGATGGAGCCCGTGCTCTGGACCCATCGGCCCACCTGGGATCATTGCCAGCAACTCCTTCTGAGCCTTTTCAGTTCCAAAGACGGGGACCGAGTCCAAAGGGAAGCCAGAAAGTATTTCCTTACCTCAGCTTGGTAGGCCAGAGGCGGAAGCCCAAAACCTCCTTGAGGAGGTTTCTCCTTCTGCCGGACCTGAGTGGGACCCCAGTACCTCCGGGGGAAGGAGGGCTCTGGATGATTCCCACCGGTATCTCCTTGCGGGTATTGAAGGAGCCGCTCGGAAAACCATGAACCTGCAGTTGTCCAGGGGCCCGAAGAGTCACCTGGAGTGTTCTCAGAGCGCCTCCAGGAGGCCTATCAAATTTACACCCTGTTTGATCCAGCAGCTCTCGAAAATAGCCATGCTATCAATTTGGCATTTGTGGCCCCGGCACCTCCTGACATTAAAAAAAAAGTTACAAAAAGTGGAGGGATTTGCTGGAATGAACATCACTCAGCGTTTACAAATAGCCCAGAAAATTTTTGACAATCGAGAGGTTGAAAAGCAAAAGCAGGCAGCTCAAGCAGCTGACTGGGCATCAAAAAGACAAGCAAAAGTCTTAGTGGCTGCCCTCCAGGAAGAACACTAGCCAGAGGGCCCCGGACCCCCACCAGAAAGGCCAGAATGGTGAGTGGGCTCCCCTGCAAAGGGACCAGTGTGCCCACTGTAAACAAACTGGACACTGAAAAAAGGAATGCCCATTAAAGCCAGAAAAGCAGCCACAACAGGAAAATGTCCTCACCCTACCCGCAGCAGAGGAATCTGATGACTCATGGGACCGGGGCTTCCTTTCGCTTGGCCCCCGGGAGCACGTCGTTACTGGTAACTGTGCGAGGGGTGGGGGGAGCAAGCAGTGTGTACGCTTTCTAATCGACACACTCTGTACTACAAACACCCTTGGGCAGTGTCTGTAACAAAAGAGTGGTTGTGCAAGGGGCTACTGGAGCTATTCAGGAATGCCCTGTCACCCACTCACGAGAAGTGAATTTGGGTCAAAAGAGACTGACCAAATCATTTCTCGTAGTCCCAGAGTGCCCCTTCCCCCTCCTTGGACAAGACCTGCTCCATAAGCTACAGGAGTCCATCTCCTTCTTGGCCCAACAAGCCCATCTTATGTTGGGAGACGCAGCACCTCCTGCCGCTCAGCTCCCTTGTAACTGCTCGCCTGTCGGAAAGGTATCTCTCTCTTGGTTTCATCCTCCCAACCACTGGAGGGTAAAAACTGATCTTCTCTACGGGATCTACAAGCTCCATTTCCCCGGGTGTGGACAGAGGCAAATCCTCCAGGACAGGCAAAACATCACCCGCCAGCGGTTGCGGAACTCCTGGCTACTGCTCTACCAGTCCAGGTAAAACAGCATCCTATGTGTCAACGAGCATGGGAGGGAATAAACCCCCACATTCAACGGCTATTACATGCCAGTGTACTTATGCCTCGTCAGTCCGCCTGGAATACTCCATTTTTGCCGGTCCAGAAGCCTGGAACAAATGACCGCCAACCGGTACAAGATCTGCGGTAAGTCTTGTACCAACCAATGGACAGTCACAGTCCCCCGACTGTCCCTAACCCTCATACCGTACTTAGCCTGCTCCCACCAGAACATACAGTTGACACTGTCCTGGACTTAAAGGATGCTTTCTTTGCCATCCCTCTGGCCCCAAAAGCCAACCAACCAATTTTTGCTTTTGAGTGGACGGACCCCAGTTCAGGTGACACCAACCGACTGACTTGGACTTGGCTGCCCCAGGGGTTTAAAAACTCTCCTGCTCTTCTTGGAGAGGCCCTCGAATAGGATCTTATGCCTCTCCGAGCTAGCCATCCTAAATGAACTTTACTCCAGTATGTAGATGATCTGTTATTGGCCACCGAAACTACCGACAGCTGCCTGCAACATACTAGACACTTACTTCACCTCCTACAGGGACTCAGGTATCAGGTCTCAGCCAAAAAGGCCCAGCTGTGCCTCTCCAAAGTTTCTTACGAGGGTACGAGATAAAGAAGGGAAAAAGGGCGCTCGCCAGTGCTCAGAGGGAAGCCGTCTTGCGAATCCCCAATCCCACCACCAAAAGACAGGTACGTGAATTTCTGGGGGGCCGCGGGAATCCATAGATGGATACTGCCGTCTATGGATGTTGGGGTTCCCTGAAATTGCCAAGCCTCTGTACACAGCTACAGGAGGAAATGGCTCGCTAGTTTGGACTGACACAGAAGAACAGGCCTTTTGACAACTAAAGAAAGCACTGACCGAGGCCCCTGCTCTAGCCCTCCCAAATATCTCAAGACCATTTCACCTGTTTGCTCATGAGAGTCAGGGAGTTGCTAAGGGGGTATTCACTCAGACTTTAGGGCCATGGCGATGCCCAGTGGCCTCTCTGACTAACAGACGGGACCCTGTAGCCTCTGGATGGCCGACTTGTCCGTGAGCCATGGCAGCAACAGCAAGTCTGGTCCAGGGAGCCGATAAGCTAACCCTGGGCCAGAACGGAGGCCTCACGGCTACCCATGCCGTTGAAACGCTGCTACACGGCGCCACTGGCAATTGGATGTCAAATACCCGAATGCTGCACGATCAGAGCTTACTGTTAGACCATCCTCGTTTAACTTTCTCCCCCACAAGCTGTTTAAATCCAGCTACTCTACTCCCTGATCCAGACTTCACCAACCCTGTCCATGATTGCCAAGAACTGCTTGAGACTATGGAAACTGGCCAATCTAAACTGGAGGATGTTCCTCTGAAAGAGGCGGACGCCACTGTGCTTACGGACGGTAGCAGTTTCCTCGAGCAAGGAGTGCGAAAAGGCTGGTGCGGCCGTCACCACGGAGACAGGTGTACTATGGGCCCTGCCTCTGCCAGCCAAAAGTACCTCTGCACAAAAGGCTGAATTAGTGTCCCTCACCCAAGCTCTCCGACGGGGTAAGGACAAGTGTATTAATATGTACACTGACAGCCGATATGCTTTTGCTACAGTACATGTGCACGGAGCCACCTATCGAGAGTGTGGACTACGCACCTCAGCTGGAAAATCTATCAAAACAAGGAAGAAATTCTAGCCCTGCTCGAGGCTGTTTGGCTCCCCCAGCAGGTGGCTGTAATTCATTGCAAAAGGCACCAGAAAGAGAACACGGCCGTTGCCCGGGGAAACCAAAAGGCAGATTCAGCAGCTGGCGAAGCTGCTGCACTCCCGGTTACCCCATTAACTCTGCTTCCAGCCGTCTCTTTCCCACAGCCTGATCTACCCGACCACCCCACGTACTCCTCTGAGGAAGAAAAGCAAGCATCGGATCTTCAGGCCAGTAAGAACCAAGATGGTGGGTGGTTCCTCCCAGATGCCAGAATGTTCCTGCCCTGAGCCCTGGGAGAAGCTTTAGTCAGCCGCCTCCACTCTTCCACCCACCTGGAAGGTACAAAGTTGGCCCAGCTTTTAAGAAGCCATTTTGAAATTCCTCACCTGCAGGACTTGACTAGCCAAGTGGCTTCCCGCTACACGGCTTGTGCACAGATGAACGCCAAAGAAGATCCAAAGCCTGAATTGGGCCATCGTCTCCGAGGATGTAGCCCAGGAGAGAGGTGGGAAATAGACTTCACAGAGGTACAGCCGCATTGGGCGGGATATAAATACCTTCTAGTAATAGCCATGTAATGGTAGTAATGGTAGACACTTTTTATGGATGGACTGAGGCATCTGCCACTAAAAACGAGACTGCCTTCACAGCAGTAAAATTCTTACCCCATGAAATTATCCCTCGACATGGACTGCCATTTCCCATAGGGTCTGATACCGGGCCAGTCTTCACCTCGTCCATAGTTCAATCAGTCAGCAAGGCATTAAATATCCAATGGAAACTCCATTGTGCCTACCGACCCCAGAGCTCTGGACAGGTAGAACGCATGCACTGTACCTTAAAAAGTACTCTTACAAAATTAATCCTGGAGACCGCTCAAAATTGGACAAAGCTCCCCCCGACACACCCTCCCCACCCACCCCTACCCCCCCGCCCTGCCATTAGCCCTTCTTAGAGTTAGATGTGTCCCTTACAAGGCGGGGATCTCTCCGTTCGAAATCATGTATGGGAGGGTCCCACCAATCTTACCTAAAAAGAGGGACACTCATTTAGCAGAAATATACCAAGCTAATTTGTTACAGTACCTGCAGTCCCTCCAACAGGTTCAAGACATCGTCCAGCCCCTTGTTCGGGAAGCACAGCGTCATCCAGTTCCTGCCCAGACAGGGCCCTGTCACGTCTTCCAGCCTGGTGACCTGGTGTACGTCAAGAAGTTTCAAAAGGAAGGACTCACTCCTGCTTGGAAGAGACCTCAGACTGTCACCCTCACCACACCCACGGTCCCCAAAGCCGACAGCATTCCTGCTTGGATTCACCATTCTTGCGTCAAAAAGGCCAACGAAAGACATCAGGAGACATGGATGCCCAGGCTGGGGCCTGGCCCCTTACAGTTGCACCCGAGTCAGGTGAAATTCCCCAATTAATTATCATTACCCTTCTTTCTGTCTGTCTGTTCTCCCCAGTTATGCCCTTTAAGGCATAGTCCTATCTATTCTCTTCTCTTCACTGACTTCAAAAACAGAACGTGTGCTTCCCAGTACCTCCCAGGAAGCAGGTATTTCCAATCAAGTCAATCTTGACTTTGATTTATGTGCCCCGTTCCCGAATTCCTACTCTGCTAATCGAGATTTGGAAGGTATTCAATGGGGAGCGGGCGCTGCCTATCTTGCCAGTGGATTTGGACACACCGCAGGTCAAGTCAGACGTGGAGACCGAGGAAACGCTTCAGTCTGTTGACTTTTACCTGTGCCCAGGAGACCATCCCGATTCTAACCGTCAGCAGCCATTCGAATGGTTCTGCTCCTACTGATCTCCCGTAACTCTGGCTACTTATTCTGGAGGACCAACCCGGTCCTCAGCTGCCTCCGTGGCTCATTTTTCTCGCCCCAAATGGTGTAATAAGGGAGCTGGCAATCCTATTGTCTTAACTGTCCGCAACCCCGATTTAGATCATTGGTACTACGGCTACCTGTAACCAGTCTCTGCTTACTTCCCTAAACCCATCAGTCTCCTATCGGGCACCCAACAATACCTGGTTGGCCTGCACCTCAGGCCTCACCTGCTGCATCAGTGGAACTGAACCTGGACGTCTCCTGTGCGTGTTAGTTCACGTGCTTCCCCAGGTTTACGTGTACAGCGGACCAGAGGGACAACTTCTCATCGCCCCTCCTGAACCGCACCCCAGGATCTGCCGAGGTGTCCCACTCCTAGCGCCCCTTCTGGCTGGCCTGAATGCAGCTGGGTCAGCAGCAATCGGCAAAAGAGAAAGTGGAATAGTGCCCCTATCTCAACAAGTAGATGCTGATTTAAGGAATCTCCAATCAGCTATAAATATGTTACCTACCCAGGTAGAATCCCTAGCTGAAGTGGCTCTCCAAAACTGCCGAGGCTTAGATCCACTGTTCCTCTCCCAAGGAGGTTTATGTGCTGCTTTGGGAGAGAGCTGTTGTTTTTATGCTAACCAATCTGGGGTGATAAAAGACACTCTTCCAAGAGTTCGGGAAAATTTAGATAGATGCCAATAAGAGTGGAAAAATAACACCCCGGGGCACCAAGACATGTTTAACTGGAATCCATGGCTAACTGAGTTATACTCTAATAACTGAGTTATCGGGACCACTGCTCCTCCTTCTGTTGGGGTTGATCTTTGGGCCTTGTATACTAAATTGGTTCCTTAATTTTATTAAGGAAACAGCACGTAGCTTCTGTCAAGCTTATGTATCTCAGAACTCAATATAACCCCCTTGTTGTAGCTGAGGAATCAACCGTTTGATTCCCAAAAAACACGAGTGGGGAATGTGATAACCTACCCTTTGTTAGCCTAATCGATTCTCTCCTTCTTAGTTGAGAGCTGGACTGACTCCATGCTAGCTTCTTGAGCTGGACAGACTCCATGTTAGCGTCTTCAGTTGCCCACCTCCCCCCACCACTTTTTTCCTTCCCCTAAGCACATAGCTGGGGCTAAGCTGACTACAAGCAGACAATGGAGTGTCCTTAATGATAAGATACCGAGTTAAGCTGTACCAGCCTCTCCTAGGGATGTGTCTGCTGATGGTATCATCCGCCCCTCGGAATGTGCCCGCTGATAACCAGAATCCCCTACATCTGCAACTGCTTATCTTTCTGCAACAGTTTACCTTTTAATTTTTGCTCGTTCTGCTTCTGTAAAACTTGCTCGAGCTAGGCTCCCCCTTCCCTCCTTTAAGCAAGGCATAAAAAGAAACAAAGCCCCTTCCTCGGGGCCGAGAGAATTTTGCGCATGAGCCGTCTCTCGGTCACCAGCAAACGAAGGGCTCCTGATTCAATCTCAGAGTGTGGTGCTTTCTCTAACTCGCTGGGTGCAACCAAATGCCCAGTGAATCTGGGCCCAGTAAGGTCCAAGTCCCCTTCTCCCTATATATCTTAAAGCAGATTTCCAGAATCTCACCCAAATATTTGAACTCTCCTGGAAGGATATGTTACTTCTGAATCAGCCCCTGACGGACACTGCTGCTGTGCAAGCAGGAGAGATCTGGGGATGAGCTTTGCATCACACATAGCATCAGGGAATGGAGCAAATACCATCCAACTGGAAGAGAAGCACTATCCGTGAATTATCCTAAATGGGATATCAGTGATGGGACAGTAGACTGGAAGAGGAGACACTTTCAGGTGTGCGTAACGAAAGGCTTAATGTAGGACTAAGACCAAGCGTCCCAATTACACTAAGGTGTCCACGACTGACCAGAGATTTGATGAAAATCTCACTACCTTCTTGGAAAAGCTGAGAGGTCTTGGTCAAGCACACCTCTCTATCACCTGATTCAATTGAGAGACAACTAATCCTAAAGGAGAAATTTATAACTCAGGAAGCCCCTGATTTTAGGAGGAGGTAGAAGAAACGGTCCCCGGGGCCAGATAGTACATTAGAGGACCTCCTAAAAGTGGCAACCCCAGCCTTTTACAATAGAGAAATGGAGACCCAAGAAAGAGGCACAAGCTTTAATGACCGCCAGGTAAGTCCACAAACACCAGAATTTCCAGGCAGGGCACACCTGTTGACTGCTAAAAATACGGCTACAACAGGTACCCCTCTTCTAAAGTTTTAAGTGATCGCATTCAAGATTTAATTTCTTTCACCAATGCAAAACAGCTCGGGATACAATGGTTTTGTTCGTGTATTTCACTTCTTATCTCAGTATCTTTGGCACTAAATTTTTCCTTGTAGGGAATACGCATTTAAACCATGCATACGTGACCTTATAAAACTTGTTTTGTTTTTCTCTCACACAGAGCCCATCAAACTCCAAACAGGCAGGCAACCAGAACCTCAAGACAATGGTTCCCCCTTGCTAAGAACCCCTAATTCAATAGAGCTCCAGAAGGAATCTGTCTGCCATTTTCCCAGAAACAATGCCCCCTGTCAGAAGGAAGCAGCTAAGACTGGTTGTCTCCATATTTTGATGGCAGTTAGATAGGGGGGTACCTCTTCAGAGGAGAAAAATGATACGAGAAGAGGGCAGGGAAGTGCTGGGTAGAGAAGGGCAGGGTCCCTGGCGAGGGCTCCACCCTCGTGCCCGTGGACCTAGGTGAGAAGAGGCACTCATGTTTTCACGCCGAAATCTTGCATTTTCCTAGACCACCCTGGCCTGCCACAACCGTCACCCTGTGCCTATAGAAACCCCGAGATCATAGTGGGCACACACACAAACAGCAGGACATCAAGAGGGACACACTGGCAGAACACACAGATGGCGACAGACCATTGACAGTGGAATGGTGTCGATGCCGAGGAAAATTCAGTAGAGGGTGGGTGGCCAAAGGAGAGAGCCCAGTCACCGAGCAGCCCGACTGCAGGGAAGACCAACTTCCTACTCCATCCCCTTTCTGGATCCCCATCTATCTACTGAGAGCTACCTCCACCACTCAGTAAAACCTTGCATTCATTCTCCAAGCACATGCATCATCTCTGATCTGATTTTTCGGTGCACTAGGGCAAGAACCTGGGATCCACACAGTCCTCTGTCCTTGCCATAAGGCAGAGGGGCTAACTGGACTGATTGATTGGCTAGACAAGCTGCCTGCAGACAGCAAAACCTAGAGAACACACTCCAGCACAGCTCCAAGAGCTGTACACACTCAATCCTAGACACTGCCATGGGGTCACAGCCCATACTCCCCACGAACTGCCTGTCTGCATGCTCCCCCTAGGGGCTGGACCATGTGGGGCACTGAAGAAGTGACCCACTCCCCTGTCACACGTCCTGTGAGGGGTGAACGGAAACTTCTGTTTCAAATATATAGTATCTCATTATAGAAATCTATGCATTCCCCTTGCGGCTATTAAATTGAGCACCCCTGTGAATAGGCTCATCTTTGTAAAGATATTCAGTTACCGTCTTAAGGAAAAGTTTTAAAAGGGCTCATGTTTTTCATACAGAGAACTGCTACATGGCACACATCGGTACCATTTCCAGTTCACATCTGTTGTCAGGACAGGCTTGCCTAACTCTTCTCTTGCCTGCTGTAGAGATGCATCCACTTCGTTTGTCCAATAGGAATGAGACCATTGCAGCTACACTTCCCGACACGGAACTCAGATCCTAACTGATCAGTTATTCTCTGAATCCAAAGAACTCACACTCCTAGAAATGGGCATTAGACTACTGTGGTCTTCAAAGGGCAAATACACATACTTGTGTGCAAACACGTGCACATTCAGTGTATTAACCCTCAGTCCTGGAGAAGACAGACACCATGATTCAGTGAAAAATCACACCTAAAAATGGCCTGAGCAGGAGGGAAGAAAATGGGAGAACATTTCCGGGGGTAGAAAGTTAACTTGGTCACCATTTGGCTGGTTCACTACAGAATTTCCACACAGTATGTATTCCACAAGTATTATTTACTAATCTTCAAACATCAGGAGTAAATTGTTTACTGAACTATGTTACCGTCAGCCAACCTGAACTACTTGATAATTGCTAACCCAATTTTACCTACACTATCATTTTTCGGGGGACAGCAGTTCCCCAAAGTCAGATCGTTTACTAAGTATGCCTGTAATTGATAAGGACAAACTCTTCTTAACTGAATGAACCTCAACACACCTCAAGCGCATTATCGTTAGTCATCAGGATGATAAATACAAATTAAAACAGGATAATAACATGCCTACATAAATATATAGAGCGTTGAAGAAACCAAGCAACGGTGAGAACATAGAGCAACCAGAAATCTCATCTACTGTGAAAGTGTAAAATTGTATAAATACTTCTGAAAATCCGTAACATCTACTGAAAACATGCAGGAGCATTGGCATTTACTATAATCATAGGAAAACAGTTACTGCTACAAACTAGAAATCAGGTGCTATTTACACAATAGGATTCCACACAGCAGTCAGAATGTTACAATTCTAAGTAACAATCTAATTTCACCTCACAAATACAACCTTTACTGCAGGAAACCGGTCACAAAAAGGTAAGCTGCAGATTTCATTTACACAAAGGTTAAGAGTAGCCGAAAGCTTCTCTGTGCTGCTAAAAGAAAGTGCTTATCCTTCGCAGTTTGAGGTCAGTTGCAAAAAGAGGACACAAAGGGACACTGGGAGGTGGGGTGTGTGTGTGTGTGTGTGTGGACACAAAGGGACACTGGACAGTGGTGTGTGTGTGTGTGTACACGTACGTGATCCTGGCTCACTGCAACTTCCGCTTCCTGGGTTCAAGTGATTCTTCTGCCTCAGCCTCCCGGGCAGCTGGGATTACAGGCACACACCACCATGGCCAGGCTGGTCTCGAGCTCCTGACCTCGTGACACAACTGCCTCAGCCTCCCAAATTGCTGGAATTACAGGCATGAGCCACCATGCTCAGCTTCGCCTATAATGTTTAACTGGTGGTAACTGCCTGCTACAATGTGTTTAAATGGGACTGTCAGCCACCAGAAAAAAAGAAAATTTCAACAAAAGGTTTTTATCCCATCTCGGGCTATCATTAACCAGCCCCACTTAACTCTTGACCTTAAGTAGGTAACTACTTAGGGTCAGAAAGTAATTTGTTGGTCAAGTGACTTTCTACTCAAATCATTCTTAGTTCAGCCATCCTTCACATCAAAAATGCTTAAAATAACAATCACACTCATATTAAGTTGCTTAGGCCAAAATGCAATACATGCTGCACATATAGGCCTTTTAGATTTCCATCAGTCCACAATACAAATCCTGCCTCTGTACTCCAAAACTTACACCACCATCATTCATTGCAAAATGTAAGGCAAGTAAGTACTTCTAGCCTCCAGACCTATTTCTCAAACAGCTTTGGTAGTTAGCCAAGACACCAGATTTCCAATCTTCAGTTTAGGGGCACAAGTTCATCTTCAACTCAACATTAAGCTACCAGTGACAGCAGAAAACAGATTTTTAACTTTTTATCGTAGTAAAATCAGAATAACAGAGCATATGCAGTGCCAGCATCTGCAACTAATACAATAAGCAATTACTAAACTTACAGTGACTCGAGGCTCAATGCTTACATTCAGCAATTACATTCTTTACTGAAAATACTGCTGGCTGATGAAACTGAATGTAAGTCACTGATTATGGCAATACACAAAAATAACTACATGTTTGAGGACTGTACATATGCCATACAATCACTGAAAATCAAAACAAAACACATAACAAAACTCAGAGACTGTGTGTGGATGTAGACACATCATATCAGTGTTCAGATGTGTCTCATGAATATCTTAAGACAAGCGTATCAAAACCTTGGCATGTTTTGCATTCAATTTAAGACAATTTTGTCTTAAATTTTCTCAGAAAATTATAGCTACATTGTCAATGCCGGGTCTCCTTAATTTGACTCAAGTTCAATAGAACTTAACACTGAAAGCTCACACTACCCCGAAATATATTATTTCACATACAGTGACATTCGACATTCAAGTGCCAGTGTTTTCTGTCTTTTGTTCAAGTTTTTTAAACTTTCAAAGAATCATTTTTAGGCTTATAATAATAAATATTTGTCAAAATCTTCAATAAATATTACACAACCAGCAGCAAAAAGTATCTAAAGTCTGTTGTGTGCAAATAGTTTTCTTCTCAACTATCATTCCATGGTCCCAAATAAAATTTAACAATCTACTTCTTGACTGGCTGCATTCAAAAATCTCCGAGAGACAAAATAAAACTGGGAGGTTGAGGACACGCACACAAGACATACATACATACACACCTACATACATACACACATATATACATAAATTCTCCGAATGTGCCATAAAATAAGTGCTTTGTAAATATGGGCAAAATGTACAAGAGTCTAAAGCTATACTAATTGAAATAGCACCTTAACAGATGACCTCGATACTGTGACGTGGACCTACTTATAAGTTTTAGAACAAGGCACAACATGCTTGAAAATGTATTGCACTTTAAGAAATTTTTGCCAACTTCTTACGCCACTGAAAAGATCTGTTTCTGAAGATCATTGCATTCTGGCTACAAAATCAGTACAGAGTTCCAAGTGGGAGAGGCATTTTCAGCGGTGGACAATCATCTTCGGCCAAATTTACCACCAGAGACTATAAATACAATGGAAACCTATGCAACCAAAATACACTAAAATTGCACATAGAGAACACATATCTTGTGTAGTTTAGTACATATGTGCAACCTGTCTGATTTCAAGGATTTGTCAGTCTTAGATTTACAAAGTCTGCAAGTGTAAGCCATTTTAACATTTCAATGCAGCTTTGACAGCGCAATATGAATCTACATTTAAATTAAAGCCTGCTGCATAATCCTTCCTGTGTAAATTCCTTCTTGACCAAAAAACATCAACGCCAGCATGCATTTAAACACCAGAATCCAATGAGGCCTGTCGTGAGGCTTGGTCATTGCCATGGTCAGCCATTCTAACCTTTCAAATTTGTATGGCGGGCATAAAAAAGCTAATTAAATGATATCTCCCCCAAACAGTTTATCAAAGCTTTAAACCTTTCCTGTGATAGTCTGCCCACATTTGCCTAGCTTAGAATAAACTTCCTAAGCTTTAAAAGAGAAACTGCTGTATTTGCTTGAATTAACTTTAAGGGCTCTTTCAAAAATATTAATGGGGACGGTGATACATTCCACCTCATCATGACTGGAATGGCTTATTTAAAGAGTGTAGGTTTCTAAGTGCCTCTGCAGGATACAGTGAGCAAATGAGAACTTAGTAAAGGTTGGCCACAGAAAAAAACTATGCTTTAATGTTTTAAGATGATCCCGCAACCCCGAAGTCTGCAGGAATCAAACAATCTGAATGCAGGCTACTGTCTTGAAGTGTTTTTTTGTTTTTTCCCATTTATATTGATGGACGAACTGATGGTTCCCGTTGAAGTTGTATCACACCTGTGTGCCAACGTTTGATTTTAGGCCAAGTTTAGTAAATTAATTTTGTCAAAACAGTTGGTATCGTCAGCATTACTGATCCCACAGGACATCAAAGTAATAAGTTGTCTAAAGTTAACGTCACAGAACCTTAACAAACAAAACGATCCTTAGCCACAAACTTATAAATGCAGTTTGGGGTGGGACGAAAGCCGGAGGGGAAGAGTTAAATCCAAACTACAGCAATTAAGTCTTCAAACCAATTTCTGAATAGGGCTGCTGTTTTATTTCCTTTCGTTTTTCTTCTTGTGACTTTGAGCTCCCCTGAATTTTCAGGACAATCACTGCTGGTTATGTACTGCAAGTTCTTGAGGCTACACGATACAGTCTGGCTAAGTTACATGTGGTTTCCATATTAGCTTGTTTGTAAGGATGACTTTGCTGCAAAGCCGATTCAGTTGCCCCACCAGTCAACCCCTTGGAAGTCATAATTTCCTCCATATCCTTCACTGTTGTAGAAGCCTCCATAGCCACCTATCAAGAAAAATGTTTAAAGAGAGAAACATTAAGTCACCCATTAATACCTTTTCTTTTTTTTTCTCAAGTACTTTAATGTAAACCCAATCAAAGAAATCTAGTGTTAGAGTTTGTGTCCCTCAGAAATTAAATTTCCCCAATGAATGATGGTTTGAAAAAGAGGACTCCTAAGAAAAACAAAAAGCCCTTCCTCAAGGAAAAATTAACAGTACCTCCACCAAATCCTCTACTGCTGCCGTAACCACCTCCACCACGGCGGCTGCTCCTTGCATGACTACCACTGAAGCCAGAACTGCTGGAACCACTACTCTGTCGATAGTCTTTAGCACCAAATCCTCCAATGAATCTATTATTGTAAGCAAAAATATAGCATGGCACTGTAAGTATAAAGTTGGATTAAATAGCATATTCCTGCTTAAACTGCACAATTCCCAATTTCGTTTTTCAGATCAGTTCCATTATGTTCTAACGGGAACCTTATCATTCTTGTTCCACGCGTTCTAACAGAGTTTCTAAAGTACTCAGTAGTGAAGAACTGACGCTTAATTCCATGTCACCCTTTCTAATAATTACCCCTTGCCCAAAATGTTTATGTTTTATAGTCGAAAATAACTGTTTAACACGTTACTCGGGGAAAAAGTTAACTCTGAAAACTTACTGCCCCCCCCATAAGTAATAATGAGAGTGAAGGCTCACAACAGTGTGTACCTTTTAGATCGTCCACGATTGCCACCCTTGTGGTGGTGTTCATAAGCCATATGTTCCAACCAAGAAGGCACTTCTTGTTTAGCTTCTATAAGAAGATCCAACAAATCCTTTGTAATATTCACATTTTTTTCATTAAAGAATGAGGTGGCAAGGCCTACGGAGATCACAAAAAGTACATGAAGCTTCCATAAAGTAGCATGGTGTTCTTACATTCCTATATTCCTATATAAAATATTGTAAGTCAAAAACTAAAATACGACATTGTGATCTGCAGTTCAACCAAATCAAAGGGATGGAAAGAACAATTTATTTGGCTGATTAATCTAAAATTTTTCCTATGATATAAACGTTCTATTTTTAAGATTCTTTGTCAAATCCCTGCTGTATGCATCACAATTAAAAAAATAAAAATAAAAATAAAACTTCCTAACAAATCCTTACCCAGGTTTCCTACACGTCCTGTACGGCCAATACGATGCACATATTCTTCAATACCACTTGGCAAATCAAAATTGATAACGTGTCTCACATTTGAAATGTCCAGTCCTCGTGCTGCCACCTGAAAAATAACTTTTATTTAAAAAAAACACTATACAAACATGATTAATTAAAAAATTAAAATTTACATACAGCTGTAGCCACAAGAATTGGGCTTTTCCCCGAGCGAAACTGGTGAAGGGCCTCCTCTCGAGCTCTCTGTGATCGGTCTCCATGAATACAGGTACAAGCATATCCTTCACGGTGTAAGAAATCCTCCAGGGAATCTGCTCCCTTTTTGGTCTCTACAAACACTAAAATCAGTGAATCCCTCCCTGAAAAATCAGAAGGCTTTGTTTACTCATAATGAATTAGCATTGCTGGTTAACCTAAATATTAACTGGGTTAATTCTAGTCCTTGTGCTAGAATCAATCTTGGAGGCAATGCAAACAGACCCAATTGAAGTACACATTGTTCTAACCATGTCTAGAATGAGGAGAAAAGGCAGGGGGAAGGGACGGAAGAGATGTAAAGAGATTCTCCTTAATAGGGTCCTGTAACTGACACCGTTATTGTTATTCATAATTTTACCTGTTGCCTCCAACAGATCAAGCAGAAACGACCGTTTATCTAAGTCTTCCACCCAAATTACTCTCTGTATGATGTTCTCAGAGGTAGAGCCTACTCTGCCTACAGCCAAAAAGATATATTCATCCAAAAAGTCGCGAGCAAGCATCTGAAAAAGTGAGAAAAATACTCAATTATCTACTTCAGTACACAAATTATCTAAGGATAATGAAACAAATGTTCTCAGCAAAAATGGAAACATCAAACAATACCTGTATTCTTTTAGGAAAAGTAGCACTAAACATCACAGTCTGACGAACACCCTTTGGGAGCATAGCATCTTGTTCAACTATACGACGTATCTGAGGTTCAAATCCCATATCCAACATCCTATCAGCTTCATCCAACACTAAGTACCTGTTATAAAAAACCCTCAGTCGATCCTGGATCATTAGATCTGAGAAACTAATTACTTGGTATAGTTGCGTTAACTAATTACACGAATGTAGTCCCTCGATAAGGAAATATTCCAGAGTCACAATTTGATACATATGCAACAAACGCATACATGCATGCATGCACACACACGGGCACCCACCCACACACACACACACACACACACACACACACACACACAATCACGAGAAAAATGGCTCAAGATGACAACCAAATTAGCCATATGTCGACTGTTAAAACTTAGAGCCTCGATTAAAATTTCACTTAATCTTAAAAAGGTTAACTGCAATTTCAAAACTATGTGGAAAACTAAATTATCAAAGTTCAGGCAGTCCTAGTAACACACTACAGGAGTAATCAACTTCTAATACAAAAATAGGTGCATCCCATCTGAAAAACTGAGGTACCTGCAGAAGTCTAATGCAATCTTTCCTCTTTCCATCATATCCACTAGGCGTCCTGGAGTGGCTACTAACAAGTGGCATCCACGTTCTAAGTCCTGAATCTGCTGACCAATATCAGCACCACCATAAACTACACAAGGACGAACTCTAGAGCGGTACGAAAACTTTAAGAACAGAACATGTCAGTGGCCATAAAAACATCATTTGATCAATGAGAAACGCAATAATCGCTTAAATGAATATTTTACTTTTCTGGCTTCATCATAGATCTGTACAGCCAATTCTCTCGTTGGGGCTAAAACCAAGGAAATTGGATATTGCTTGTGGCACCCATACCTTCCTTTTTCCTGAAAAACAAAAATAATTTAAGCTTTCTGACCCAAAACTGTAATTCTTTTTAAAAATTTACCAGTTTCCTTTTCTAATGTGCAGATAACATCGACAAACTTATTTTCATTGGGTGAACCGGGTGAAAAAAAAAGTAAGGTGTAGCTGGCATTGTTTACAAAAGTCAACAGGCATTTACAAAGCCTTTTTAAAACAAACATGTCTTATTTTACAACAATACCTTTACCTTCACAGCCTTCAAAGCTTCTCCTGGACCGTCTGTATATATCTGACTCAGTATGGGCAAAAGAAATGCTGCAGTTTTTCCAGAACCTGAAGACAAAACACGGACTTATCATTTCTGAATATTAATTGTTGATAAAGCGTTCTCAATGCCCTCACATTACAAGAAAATTTTTCTTACTCCATTTCCAATTTTCTAGGATGTACAGTAAATTTATAAGGCAAACCTAAGAAGTAAAGTGCCTTCTGTGCTCTACTTTTAAACAGTACATTTTAATTTGTACAAAACACAACCGTTTTGTCTGAAAAGTGGCATCAATTTTCAGTTCAACATTTCTTTGTAGTGGCTATATAGTGCTGGAATGTAAAGCAGCAATCAGTAAACTTTACATCTGTACAGAGCTAACTAACAGCACATGGTTCTCGTAGGCCAGTCTCTACAAGAGAACGTCTTTTATCTGTGCCAAATCTCTGGCTAACCTCTACAGCACAGGCATTAACAAATGGGTATTTATATTTGAACATAGCTGTTGAAAAATAAACAAGTGCTAGGTTTGACATGAGGCTCCAGTCTGCTAACTCCTGTGGCGTTAACTGAAAAGGATGCAATTCTATTTCTTAAAGAAGGTATTCAAGCTGACAATTTGCCATGCGCTTCCTCAAGACGCCCAGATACAAATACGAGTCTCATCCCAAGGATCCAAAGGTCCAGACAAAAAAGGCACATCCCCAAGCTATCTCAAATGCTAAACACAGGATTCAGACATCCCTTCAGAACATACTACTTTTAAAGTAAGCCCAATTAGATAGTCTTACCTTTTACTTTTTATCAACTAAGCTTACCTGTCTGGGCACAAGCCATTAAGTCTCTTTTTCCCTTAATGATAGGAATGGCATGTTTTTGCACTGGAGTCGGACGAGTATAGCGAGTAAGCTCAATGTTCCGCATGATAATTTCTCCCATGTCAATATCACTAAACTGTCAGGAAATGTGGCCAGGTTAATCAAATGCAAGAAAATATAGAAGTAAACATGGCAGATATAAAATTGCTGTATCTTTTGCCATTTCTGTTTTACACTAATGGAAGTAACCACACTGTCTGTGATTTGGTTTACAGATGCTATGATTTCAGTTAAAGAATCATGGCAGTTTTTACAAAAATGGACGACTCCTGGGTTTAAAAAACTGAAAAAGCGTTTGGAGGCAGGCATGGTGGCTCATGCCTGCAGTGTTTCTTCTTTTTGAGACGGAATCTCACTCTGTGGCCGGGCTGGAGGGCAGTGGTGCAATCTTGGCCCACTGCAACCTCCGATGCCTGGGTTGATGGGATTCTCCTGCCTGAGCCTCCTGCGTAGCTGAGATGACAGGTGCGTGGCACCATGCCCGGCTAATTTGTGTGTTTTTAGTAAAGACGGGGTTTCACCATGTTGGCCAAAATGTCTCTATCTCCTGACCTCATGATCTGCCCGCCTCAGCCTCCCAAAGTGTTGGGGTTACAGGCATCAGCCGTCGTGCCCGGCCAATTCCAAGACTATTCTTAACAGTGACATTCATGTTTCATAATCCAACGGGTTTGCAGTAAGAACTTTAAGAGTCAAACAAAAACTTACATTTTCAATATGTGGAGGACAGTTACCGCCGGTTGCCTCTACTGGTATATCATCGTATTTCTCAAAGTTAATCCCCGTGTTTCCTCCAGAAAACAGTTCCCTGAAATCAAACAATTATTACATGTACATTAATTGTTAAGAAACTCATGGCTTAGTATAACATGTTTTTCAAAAACTTACCGCTCTAAGCGTTCACTTGGTGGAAGTGGTTTTGACCAATCATCTTCATCTGACTTGTCATACCAACGACTGCGTCCACTCCGTTCATATCTACCAAAGCCAGTTCCGTCACGATTGCCAATATCATCATATTCACTCCTTCTGCTATCATCAAATCTGAATGGCACGAGCAATGAAAACACACAATTTAGCCGATACCGCATTATCACCTCTCTAGAAATGTCCTGGGGTATCAGCTGAGTTACTGAACACAACCACCCTTAAACGACGTCAGCAACTCAGCGTTTATCTCGTGTGAAAGAAGCCCCTCTAATTAACCAGTGCTTATGTGTAATTTATGTCTTCATTTTTAAGAAAATCATAAAAATTTGTATAAAATTACACAGCTTAGACCTCACATGCTAAGAATTAGGTTTAGATACTTATAACTAGTGCATACTTTACAACTTCATTTAAAGTACTATCATCTAAATATATTTACTGGTAGAAAAGCAAGAATAACACATGAAATTTTTAGATATAAAATTTTAGATATAAAAAAGTAGAAGGCATGTGACAAGAGAACATCTTTTAGAGTTTTATTACAATTTGTGAAAAATAGAAGACAGGATTAAATTCAATTATTAGGGTTTTTTGGGGTTTTTTTTGTTTTTTTTGAGATGGAGTCTTGCTCTGCCACCCCGGCTGGAGTGCAGTGGTGCGGTCTCAACTCAGCGCAGCCTTGCCTCCTGGGTTCAAGTGACTCTCCTACCTCAGCCTCCTGAGTAGCTGGGACTACAGGCACGTTCCACCACAGCCAGCCAATCATTCTATTTTTAGTAGAGATGGGGTTTCACCGTGTTGGTCAGGCTGGTCTCGAACTCCTGACTTGTGATCCTGCCACCTCGGCCTCCCAAAGTGCTCTGATTGCAGGCATAAGCCAACCCACCTGGCCCCATCTCGACTAAGAAAAGAATAATCAGCCAGCCAGGTGGTGGGCGTCTGTAGTCCTAGGTACTTGGGAGGCTGATGCAGGAGAATCACTTGAACCCAGGAGGTGGTGGCTGCAATGAGCCCAGATCGCACCACTGCACTCCAGCCTGGGCAGCAGAGCAAGACTCTGTCTCAAACATACACACACACACACACACACACACACACATACATACACATACACACCCAAAGTGTTTAAAGCTGTCACAGCCGGTATCATTTAAGTTGAAACAGACTTCATTGTGTCAAATAGTGTATTCATCTAATTTAATAAATTACTTTTAGTAAAGACCTCTTAGACCGCTAACAGAACAACGAGTAAACCAACATTCTGCTTTAAATCCATGAGTAGTCTGTTAAACACATGCTCAAGGACACTTGAAAGTATGAAGAATGAGAACTTGCCAAATTAAGTTTCCTAAATTGCTACGGTATAAACATACAAGCCGAGATTTACCTTCCCCTTGAACCACTTCCACGGTCACTGAAATAACCAGACCTTCCTCTTGACTCTCGAGACCCAAAACTGCTATATGCATCCTTATCTCTGCTGCAACTCCAACCTGAACTGTCTTTATCAGAGAATCCTTCAATAAAAAAGCAAAAATTAAATGCTGACGAAATTTTTACATGATTTATATCTTCCCAAATATGAAGTCCTTCACACGTAGTCTTCCTTTACCTTATCCTTGTGGGAACAAAGGTCAACAGGTCCCATAAGCAAAAGTTTTACAAGCGTTAATGTTTTCTTCTACCGGAGACGATTAAATGAGGCAAAGTAATCTCATGACCTGAGAACAATGGAGCCTGCATATAACATAGCTATGACACTAACACTATACTATCACACCACAACAGTAATTGTTTTCATTCACCTTGTAAGTATAAATTTTATGTATCCAAAATGTAAACCTACTCCAATGAAATTATTTGCCACGTCTTTTTTTAAGCTATGACTGATTAGGAGGCATTTCAAACTCCCTAATTTTTAAGCTCAACTTGTGGCTAGTGCAAGCCCCTTGTGTTAGTTTCCTAGTTATGATCCATCGTTGACAAATCCTGAATAACGTAGCGCAAAAGGTGTTAAGCCTAAACATGTGGCATAAGCGATGTGTAATACACATTTTGGGAAGGCCCAGCTGAAGATTACGTCAGGGACTGTGGGTTGCCTAGGGAAAAGTTTGAACTAAGTGAAGAGATCTACATAATCAGAAAAAAATATGTCAGACCTATTAAGACAGGGAATTTCTAACTACTCTGAAAATTTCAGGCATGGGACAGTCAAGATACGGCAAATTAGGTTTTCCCATTGACATAGCTCTCAATTTGAACATCGTAACCCATTTCTTAAGTCACTATTACATCCTACTACCTAAAAACAACGTTTCTCAATCTATTCACATAAAGTTATTTGAATACAATCTCGCATTCAGGGATGGTCAAGACTCTATTTTAGTATTAACAAGTAAAACTAAGTTGTTATAAACGTCATCATGTGCTACACTCATACATGTACTACTGGCCTACCAAGACTGCAAATGTAACGGTGTAATCTTAATACCCTCAGTGAGAATAAACATACACTTGAGCTTAAAAAACCCTCATTATCACGTTCTTTCATTGTCTACAAACTGATAAAGGAATGACAAGAGTAAACTCCCTCCACAACCGCAAACTTGCTTGAGGGCTTACCTAATTCAAACATGTAATTAAATGTTTAAGGTTACAAATT
>NW_016108465.1:0-18553 GCF_001604975.1 Cebus imitator
ACACACACACATAAAGTTTGTACACCTCAAATATATATAATTTCTATTTGTCAAACATACTCCAATAAAGTTGGAAGCAGCAAAAAAAAGAAGTCCACATACAAAGGAAGCCCTAATTCCAGGGATGGGCACTAGGTCATGCCTGACCAATCACAGCATCACAGCCCCTACCACAGGGATTGCTTAAGGAATAGAGTTTGCTCTAATCACATCCAATAAAGTTTGTAGAACCGCTGAGAGAGAAACACATGATCTTTCCTACTGAACTTAAATCAGGAAGGACAAAAGGCTGACACTGCCAGAAGCCTTATCACTACTACTTACAGCCTGAAGATGACATCAATCCAGGGAGAACTAGTGCCAAGAAATAGAGTGAGATTTGGATCTAGTGATATCATTTGATCCCCTGGATCAAACCATACCTGAAGCTATACTATTCCTGTACTTTTTAGTTGCACAACCCAATAAATTGCCCCCCACATTTTTTTTCACTTAAGCCAAGATGAGCTGAGTTTTCCATTGCTCACATACAAGAGAATCCTAAATGATATGCTCTCAAGTTCAATACCCATTTCCAAATACTAGAGAGATGGTCAAACACACCTTTTAGGAATTATAAATGTCCTGCAGAAGCTGAAAAACTCTCCATGAGAGTAATTATCGTTGTTATTATCCTACTAAGAAATCTGAAACCAGAAATCTATTTTTGACTTTCATTATCCCATTTGATTAGACAATTACATCTCTGAATAACTGCTCCTCCCCCAGAGGGGCTGTTATGAAGAACAAAGGAGGATCAAAATACATTAAAATGCTTAGAACAGCACCTGACACACAGTGGCTTCTCAAAAAACCTTAGTCTCCTTTTCCTAGAATATGATGGCCAACACAAAATGCACACAGATGAGAAGCTTGCACATTATCAAGACCTACACAGTTGTCCAAAATAATGTTCTTTGGACCTATTTTCCATTGAAACATGGTCAGAGCATCAAATATTTGCAAGAAGACATCCCCAACGCAGTGTACTCTTATGCTTACAAATGAGAGGCCAAAATATGTATCATATGAGGACATCACAGTGGACACTTTTGCAGAACAATTGCCACAACAGAATTGACTCCAGACGGAATTTGTCAGATGGGAAGCAGGAAGGCCTACCAAGGACAAAGTACAATGAAGTGTTTGATGTGTTGACTGAGAAAAACAGTCCCAGAGAATCTGAGAAACCTGCACTGACACAGAACTACAAGGGGATGTATGTCCCAAAGCCTGGTCTTCTTTTTGAAGATGCTGCTGACGCTCCTAAAGAGGACAAAGTATTACAATGGGCATGTGTTTGAAATCAGACAGACCTAAATTATAATCAAGATAATTATAATCCCTGCTTACTGGCTAAGTGGCCTTGAGCTACCTTTTTTTTTTTTTTTTTTTTGACACAGGGTCTCACTCTGTCATGCAGTGGTGTGAGCATGGCTCACTGCAGTCTCAACTTCCTGGACTCCTGTGATCCTCCTACCTCAGTTTCCCAAGTAGCTGGGACTACAGGTGCATCCCACCATGCCCAGTTAATTTTTAAATGTTTTGTAGAGATGGTGGTGTAGAGATGGGGTCTCACTATGTTGCCCAGGCTGATCTTGAACTCATGGGCTCAAGCGCTCCTCTTGGTTGGCCTCCCAAAGTGCTGGGATTACAGGCATGAGCCACTGCACCCACTTGAGAAATGCACTGAGCTATTTCCTAAACTCACGAAGTCTCTGTTTTCTTATCTGTGACATTTGGATAATAATATGTGCCTGGTAGTATCTCCTTTTCTCCAAGATGTGACAGTCATAGGGATGCTCAAAGAGTCCTGTTCTCTTGCCAGGTGTGTGTAGGTCTGTACTTCCCTACCCTCTTTGAAGTCAGATGTGTTCCTGTGATTTCTTTTAGGAAGTGAAATGTGTGCTGAAGTGACTTAGGTCTGTTAAGGTGGAAGCTTTATGAACCAGAGTATGATTTGTTAATTCCTCTTCCACCTGACAAGGTGATTCTAGAAGCAAGTATCCAGATTGGACCTCTGTCAGCCTGAGCTCTCTGGTGTCTATGATGGACAAAATTCCCTGCTGAACTGCCCTGGATATGTATCATGAACAACAAATTGATTTTGAGTTGCTTCCTGAACATAACCAAACCCATCTTGTTTGATACATCGGGTTAGATCCTTTAATGTATATGAAGTCATTTGGAGATATTCATTATATACTTTAATTCACTCAAAGCTTTGAACTTCTCCATATATTACAATCAAGGTTAAGATATTTCTAGAATTGTAAGCATAAAGTTAAGAAGATTCAAACTAAAATGGACAGGATTAGAAAGGATTGATACTACTCAGCGCCAGGCAAGACGTAAGATGACAAGTATTTTCACACCCTGCTGTAAAGAATGTAAATTACCTAATTCTTCTGAAGGACAGTCTAGCCCTGTCTATCAAAATTTGACCTACTTTAGACATTTCTTCTTAGAAAATGATATACTCATGCAAAGAAGTATGAATAAAGATGTTATTGATGTACTGGTTATAAGAGTAAAATATCAGAAACAACCTAAGTGTCTAGCAATAGTAGGCTGGTTATATAAAGCATGATAAATATACATCGGGAATACCAGGCAGAACATAAAAAACAATGAGGTCAATTTATATTTTTTAATACAAATATATTTATGATATATTATTTGTAAAAGGCAAAGTAAAAATAATATATATGGTATGATTGTGTCTTCATAAATGTACATTTGCAATACTGTAAGATAAGCTACCAAAATGCTACTAATGGTTATTTTTGTGTAATAAGCTACAGTTAATTTTCATTTTTTTTTTGTTTTTCCTTTTGAGCACCTGCTTCTTTAAAAAAAACCTATAAACATATATTATTACTTTTTTAATGAGAAGAAAGTAATAAAGCTATTTCTATTCTGAAAATGGAGGGGAATGAATGGGAGGAGATTGGCAGAGGCAAAGGCAGACAGAGAGAGTGAGAGAGGGAAGGATTAACCTCAGTGCTAACCTCAGATTAGCAGCAGTGACCATGCGATTGTCTGTAAACCATGGCTGCAAGACTGGGAAACACCCAAGTTCTGTGGAGAATAGTTATGTTTAAAATGATTGTAACAACACAATACCAAAAGCTAATCAGCTACATCAGACCCTGGGAAAAGACATTTTTAAAACGTTGCACAGGGTGGAGTATAGAAAAAAAGGATTGAAACAGCCAAATGTGTCCCTGTGTCTGAAGTTTCTCTGTATGATATGGCAGCCACTAGCCACATGTAGCTATTGAACACTTGAAATGAGGTTAATTCAAAGTGAGATGTGCCATAAGCATAACATAAACAATGGCCTTCAAAGACTTAATATGAAAAAAGAATGTAAACTATCTTATTAATAATTCTATCATAGATTATGTGTTGAAATAATATTTTTCATATATTGCGTTAAAGAAAGTACATTATTTAGATTACCTTTGCCTGATCATATTTACCTTTTTAATGTGGCTACTAGAAGGCTTAAAATTCCACACATGGCCCACATTTTATTTCCACTAGACAATGCTGGTCTAGATTATTGTCCTGAGGGAAGATTGTGGGCTCTGGCTTAATTTACCTAAACACTGGAGAGAATAATTTCCAACACTTTTTAAAAGCTTGGTGCTTTTTTCTTTTTCCTAAGTTGTCCACTTTTGAGCACTTTCCACAAATACCAATCTAAGGCTATTTCTGTCTATTTCTATCTAAGCCTATTTCTGTCTCAATTTTAAGTTAAAATACTAATCAGAAGATGAGAACATTTGGAGAAAGTTAGATTCAGTAAAAGGAAAACTTATTCCCTGTGACTAGGAAAACAGCATAGCATTTCACATTTTTCTGTCATCATTTTTATTTCTTTTCAACAAGGAGAAAAAGGCAGGTAGCACATTGCAGAAAACTCAGAAGTACAAATCGACTTCTCCTTTGGGTATAATTTAAGCAGGTAGTCAGATGCTCTCCACGGATTTCTTACCAATGTAAGTTCCAGATGGACCAAAGAGACACTTTTTAAGCCATAAGAAAAACTATATGAATATTAAATGTACTGTGTATTTAATCATTGGAACAGGAAGATTTTTTAAACTACAAGGAAGAAGAAAAAAGTAGATAGATTATCTACAAATTTAAAACTACATATAAAAACGTATAGAAAACAGATGAGAGAAAATAATTATAGCAAGTATTACAAACATTACATAAACTTTCAAAAATATGTAGATCTTAGACAAACTGATTTTAAAAATACTTTCACCTTGACATGGTTTGGATGTTTGTCCCCTCCAAATCTCATGTTGAAATGTGATTCCCAATGTGATTGCCTGGTGGGAGGTGATTGGATCATGAGGGCAGATCCTTCATGAATGGTTAACACCCCTTGGTGATAAGTCAGTTCTTGTTCAGTTAGTTCACATGAGATTTGATTGCTTAAGACTCTGGAACTACACCCTTGTCTCTCTCTGTGGCTTCCTCTCTCACCATACAATTCATCTGCTTTCCCTTTACCTTCCACTATGATTGTAAGCTTCCTCAGGCCCTCACCTGAAGCAGATGTCAGCCCCACACTTACTATACAGCTTGCAGAACTGTGAGCCAAATTAAACCTCTTTTCTTTATAAATTACCCAGTCTTGGGTATATATAGCAACCCAAGAATGGACTAACACAGAAAATTGGTACTGAGTCAGACATTGATATAAAGATACCTGAAAATATGGAAGTGGCTTTAGAACTGGGTAATAGGCAGAGGCTAGAAGAGTTTGGAGGGCTCAGAAGAAGACAGGCAGATAAGGAAAAGTGTGAAACTTCTTAGAGACTGGTTAAATGGTTGTGACTGGAATGCTAATAGAAAATACAGATACTTAAGGCCAAGCTGACAAGGTCTCAGAAGGAAATGAGGAAGTTACTGGGAAATGGAATAATGGTCACCCGTGTTATGCTCTAGCGAAGAATTTAGCTGTATTGTGTTCATGTCCTAGGAATCTGTGAAAACTTGAACTTAAGAGTGACAACCTAGGATATCTGGCAGAAAAATTTCTAAGCTGCAAAGCATCCAAAAACTGGTCTGCCTGCTTCTAACAGCCTGCAGTGAGATACAGGAGCAAAGAAATGACTGAAGGTTGAAACTTCTATTTAAAAGGGAAACAAAGCATAAAAGTTTGGAAACCTTGCAGCCAGCCATGTGGCAGAGAACAAAAAAGCATTTTTCAGAGAGGAATACAAACAGGCTGTGGAGCAACCACTTGCTAGGGGGATTAGCATGACTAAAAGAGTGCTCATATCTAAGACAATGAGCAAAAGGCCTCAAAGGCATCGCAGAGATCTTGGGGACAGCCCCTCCCATCACAAGCCTGGAGGCCTAGGTGGAAAGAACGGTTTCAGAGGCCAGATCCAGGGCCTACTGTCCTGCTCAGCCTCAGAACACTGCTCCCCACATCCCAGGTGCTCTGGCTCCAGCCTTAGCTCAAAGGGGCCCAGATATAGCTCAGGCTGCTGCTTCAGAGGGTGAAAGCTATAAGCCTTGGCAACTTCCACAAAGTTTTAAGCCTTTAGGCACACAGAATGTAAAAGTGAATGAGGCTTAGCAGCTTCCATTTTAATTTTAGAGCCTAGGTGCTGGGACAGAAGCCTGCCCATGGGGCAGAGCCCTGGCAGAGAGCCTCTACTAGGGCAGCCCTGAGAGGAAATGTGGGGTGGGAGCCCCCACATAGAGTACCCACTAAGGCACTGCCTAGCAGAGCTTTGGGAAAGGGCTGTCACTCTCCAGGCCCAAGAATGGTGGAGCCAGCAGCAGCTTGCACCCTCAGCCTGGAAAAGCTTCAGGCATCGGACTCCAGCCCATCAGAACAGCCACCTGGGCTGCATCCAGCAAAGCCACAGAAGTGGAGCTGCCAAGGCCCTGGGAACCCCTGCCTGCTCTAGTGTTCCCTGGATGGAGGGCATGGTGTCAAAGGAGATTATTTTGGAGCTTTAGGATTTAATGGCTGCTCTACTAGGTTTCAGACTTGCTCGAAGTCTGTTGCCCCTTTCTTTTGTCAGATTCCTCCCTTTTAGAATAGTAATGTTCCCAATGCCTGTACCACCATTGTATCTGGGAAGTAAATAACTTGTTTTTGATCTCACAGGTTCATAGGTGGAAGGAACTCATCTCCAGATGAGACTTGGGACTTGGGACTTCTGAGTTAAGACTTTGGAGGGCCATTATAAAGGCATGATTATATTTTGAAATGTGAGAAGGACATGAGATTTGGGGAGGCAGGGGCAGAATGATATAATTGGGATGTTTGTCCCCTCCAAATCTCATGTTGAAATATGATTCCCAATGTGATTGCCTGGTGGGAGGTAATTGGATCATGAGGGCAGATCCCTCATGAATGGTTAACACCCCTTGGTGATAAGTCAGTTCTTGTTCAGTTAGTTCACATGAGATTTGATTATTTAAGAGTCTATGACCACGCCCTTCCCTCTCTCTGGCTTCCTTTCTCACCACATGATTCATCTGCTGCCCTTCACCTTCCACCATAACTGTAAGCTTCCTGAGACCCTCACCAGAGCAGATGCCAGCCCCACATTTCCTATACAGCCTGCAGAACTGTGAGCCAAATTAAAACTCTTTTCTTTATAAATTACCTAGTCTCAGGTATTTCTTTTTTTGTTTTTGTTTTTATTTTATTTTATTTTGGTTTGTCGTTGTTGTTGAGACAGGGTCTCTCTCTCTCTCTCTTTTTCTCTGTCACCCAGGCTCATGTGCAGTGGTGCAATCATGGCTCACTGCAACCTCAAACTCCTGGGCTGAAGTGAACCTCCCACCTTAGCCTCCCAAGTAGCTGGGACTATAAGTGCATGCCACTGTGCCCAGCTAATTTGTTTTTTAGAGATGGGGTCTCACTATGTTCCCCAGGCTGGATTAGGTATTTCTTTATAGCAACACAAGAATAGACTAATGCAGACTCCCAAAAGTAAAGACCTAAATTCATAATTTATCAAAGAATTATAGCTAGCAGGCCAGGTATGATGGCTTATGCCTGTAATCCCAGCACTTTAGGAGGCCAAGATGGGTGGCTCATGAGGTCAGGAGTTTGAGACCAGCCTGGCTAACATGGTGAAACCTTGTCTCTACTAAAAATACAAAAATTAGCCAGGCATGGCAGTGCACGCTGTATTTCCAGCTACTTGGGAGGCTGAGACAGGAGAATCACTTGAATCCAGGAGGCGAAGGTTGCAGTTAGCCAAGATTGAGCCACTGCACTCCAGCCTGGATGACAGAGATGAGAATCCGTTTCAAAAAAAAAAAAAATTATAACTAGCTAGCAAAGAATCTCATGAAAAAATGTTCAGTCTCCCTTGAAAATAATCCAATGCAAATTAAAACAAAAGATATCTATGCTGCCAGATATTTGTTTCACCAGACATATATTCCACCAGATAGATATTCCATCAGATATATGTTCTGTTGTTTTATTTGGTGCTGGTAAGAATATAGCAAATGGGCACTAACTTATTTCTGTTGGTTCTAAAAATTGGTATAAACTCTTTGAAAAAATTTCCGGTGAAAAGCCTTTTGTTGTTGTTGGGGTTTTTTTTTGGAGGGGGGAGGGGGACAGAATCTCACTCTGTCACCAGGCTGGCGTGCAGTGGCACGATCTCGGATCACTGTAACCTTCACCTCGTGGGTTCAAGCAATTCTCCTGCCTCAACCTCCTGAGTAGCTGGGACTACAGGTATGCACCATCATGCCCAGCTAATTTTTGTATTTTTAGTAGAGATGGGGTTTCACCATGTTGGGCAGGATGGTCTCCATCTCCTGACCTCGTGATCCACCCACTTCGGCCTCCCAAAGTGCTGGGATTACAGGCATGAGCCACCATGCCTGGCCTGTGAAAAGCCTTTGATATAGTAATTCCGCATCTGGGAATCCATCTTGAGGAAAACTTACAAACACAAACAGAAAAGTCCTTATAAGCAAAAATATTTGTCCTAGCGTTATTTATATCAAAAAATTAAAAGCATCTTAAATTTTCAAAAATAAAGAAAAGCTTAAGTAAAATATAGTATATACACTCAATGGAATATTGTATAGTCAATAAAAAATGTTTGCTCAGCCTATAGACTAACATGGAAGGTAGAGTGATATAATATTCAGTGAAAAAACAGGATCTCAAATTGTATACATAGTTATAACTATGTAAAAACTATCCTCTTTTTAAAGTTAGAAGGAAATGTTCTTTTTATTTATCTTTCAGTAGTGCAACGAGTTACATTTTTCTTCTTTCTTTGTTTCTGAACTCTTTTTTAATGCTTTATAAATTAATATTATGATAGACTAAATAGTAGAAAGGAGTATTATGGTAGACCACCCCAAAGATGTCCACATCCCAATCCCCAGAACCTGTAAATATGTTACCTTACATGGTAAAAGGGACTTTGCAGATGTGATTAAGAGCACAAAATGGGAAGAGAACCTGGATTGTCCAGGTAGGCCTACTATAATCACAAGGGTCCTTTTAAGAGGTAGGCAGAGGGGCAAGAGAGAAGACAGCCAATGTGGTGACAGAAGGAGGGGGTGTAGTCACAGAAACAGATCGGAAGGAACTATACTCCTGGCTTTAAAGATGCAGGAAGGATTCCTTGACTTGTACAGTTATGGGGGGAAAAAAAAAAGATGCAGGAAGGGACCCTGAGTGAAGGCATGCAGGTGGCCTCCAGAAACTGGGAATGACAAGGAAATATTTTCTCCTAGAACCTTCAGAAGGGACACACCTCTTAAGACACCTTGATTTTTAAGACTTCTGATCTCTAGAACTGTAAAATAATAAATTTGTGGGCCAAGTGCAGTGGCTCATACCTGTAATCCCAGCACTTTGGGAGGCTGAGACAGGAGGATCACTTGAGCCCAAGAGTTTGAGACCAATTTGAGCAACATGGTGAGACCCTGCATCTACAAAAAATAAAATTAGCTGAGCATGGTGGTGTACATCTGTAGTCCCAGCTACTTAGGAGCTTAAGATGGGAGGATGGCTTGAGCCCAGGAGGTTGAGGCCACAGTGCACCATGATCATGCCACTGCACTTCAGCCTGGGCAACAGAGCCAGACCCTATCCTACTTAAAAAAATAAAAAGAGGTATGTTGTCTTAAACCACTAAGTTGTGATTGTTACATCAATAACAGAAAAGAAATACAAATATATATAATTTTTATGATGGAAAAATCTTTACTTGGTTAAGACAGGCTTTATTTGGTTTAAAAGAGCCTGAAAATATAATGTGGGTTAATATTTGTAGTCCGGTATTACTTTGTCCTTTAGGTGTCACAAGCTATAAACTGCAATCGAGCTTAAAATGTTTCTAATGAATGTCTTATTTTTTTCACTTCCACTGTCAACACAGAAATGCCTCATTACAGAGCAACAAACATTGAAGTTGGGTTAATTTGCTTAATAATGACATCTAGTGCACAAAAGTCTAAGATGCAAACAATAAGCAGCAGGAAGGAGAAGCTAAAAAGAAAAAAGGGGAAAGTTGATGAATCATAAATAAAATACCCCCTGAGTTGAGCAACTCTAGATTTATGCAAATTCAACATTGCACAAATGTTTCCAAAAGGCACACACCGCAATTTTAGAAAAATAGAAGGTTATAAGATAGGTAATGGGCAATAGAAATACAAAACAACTATTATTATCTCCTTACTTCAATCCAGTCTCTTATCCCATTTTAGACTCTTGGTTTGATTTCCAGTTGATAGTCTTGCCCCTGCTGCTTTGGTCTGGGTGGTTCCAGTTTTCTGGAGTGTCTGGCTCTTGCCCTTCAGCTTCCCCCCATCAACATACCCATCACACACACACACACATGCACACACACATGCGCACACACACTCTCTCTCTGTCTGTCTCTCTCTCTCTCTCTCTCAGCTCTGCTCGACTCATTTTCTCCATCCAGCACTATTTCCGGCTTTATGGCTGCCCTAGCACTCAAGACGCAATCACCAGTCTTGAGCTCTAGGAGATGGTGTGGTGGTGAGAGCATGAATTAGGGGAGGTTGACAACCTTAAACAAGTAGGCAAACATATCTTTGAAATAAGAAGAGAAAGCAGGAAGGAAAGAGGAGGGAGGAAAGGGAGAAGGAGAGGAAGAGAAGAGGGAAGGGAAGGGAAGCGGAAGAGGAGAAAGGCATAAGAACTGCGCAACAGAAAACAGTCACCAGTCACCATAGGGAGAAAAGACTCAGAAAGCTACAGAAACCATCCCGTCACACATGAAATGTTTTAACAAATACTCATTTTAGGTAAATGGCTCATTAGCTGACTTGGCTTATGGTTAAACACGTTTTAGTGAGCTGGCCTATTTTCGAAGGATGCCCAAGCACAGGCACATGTGCACACTGCTTGGCAGGTTTGCTCCATCCTGAAAGTAGGGAAAAGGGCCTCTAGCCATCCTGGCTAGCTTAGAGACAGTCTGCTCAGATCCCCTCATTATCTGACTCTGTCTGCACTCATCAAGCAGCCTTCTCATGATAATTTGGCTTCCCATGTGGATATTCCTACCAGGAGGAAACAAACTGACCTGTGAGCAGGAGTCTTCTGGTCCCATTGGCAGTTATTCTGCATGGAAATTAATAAATCAGCATTCTCTTGGAAATTTGATTTGCATATCCAACCTGTAGAGTCAAAAAAGAAATTTACTGCACTAACAGAAAAAGTTATGTTAGTGTGTTAGTTAAGGCCTTTTGGGTCAGTGAAACCCACTCTATCTAGCATTAACAAAATGTAAAAAAAAAAAAATATTATAAGACAGTAGTTGTATGCCACAGAACTCAAGGGGAGAAAGGGCTGTTGGGACTGAAAACCAGAAATTGGAAAGCCATCAGGATTGAAGCCTCTGCTTTCACTCTTGGTCTGTACTAGGAGAAACTGTTACTCTACTCCAAATGGGTTTTCCACAACAAGCAATAATCCAATTCTATATGGACACCAACTGGGTGCCCTTAAATTGAATTCAATTCTGACACTAACTAGCCAGAGTTATTGCAGACCCCACAAATTAGAGGCTTAGTCCCATAATACTGCCTCTCATTTCAGATGCCAATTGCAAGCAGTTGGTCCCCAGGTTATTCACACTTTTTTCTGACTTGTCCACAACCCACTCCTCGGGTTTAATAATTTGCTACAATGGTTCACAGAATGCAGGGGAGAACTTTACTTATGCTTCCTGTCTTATTATAAAAAACACAAATGAACAGCCAGGTAAAGAGGTATAGAGTAAGGGCCAGCGGGGTCCGGAGTGAAGGAGCTTCTGAAATGCTGGGGTCAGGGTGTGACTTCATGCTGGTGCATAGATGTGTTTACCAACCAGGAAGCTCTCCAATCCCATCATTGAGGGTCATTATGGAGGTTCCATTTCATAGGCATGAATGATTAAATCATTGGCCACTGGTGATTGAACTCAATCTCCATCTCCATCCCTTCACCCCTTCCCACAGGTCAGCAGGCAGGGCTGGAAGTTCCAATCTTCTAATCACCTGGCTGGTTCCTCTGGTAACCAGCCTCCACCCTCCAAAGAATCACCCCATTCACATAAACTCAGGTATGATTGCAATAGGCTTATTAAAAATGACAAAAGATGTTTCTCTCACACCTATCATTCAGGAAATTCCAAGGATTTTAGAAATTCTGTGCCAGGAACCAGGGACAAAAGCCAAATATTATATAACAAAACATACTCCTCTGACCCCCTACGCTCAAGAAGTTAACAAAGGTTTTAGAAGCTCTGTGCCAGGAACCAGAGACAAAGACCAAATATATATTTCTAATTATATTACAGCATCACAGTCCACATCTCACACTCCTCCTGATGCTCTCCTCTCCCACTCTCAGGCTGCAGGCACAATCCTTTCTGTTTCTCTCTTTACATCTGTTTCTCTGGTGCACACATGCTCTCTCTTCCTCTCTTTCTCTCTCTCCAGATCTACTTTCTCTGCTTCTCAGATATGCAGCTTCAGAAAGCTGCTTCTCACCTGCCTCAGTCCCTGCACCCAAGATGAACATCCATGAATCCAAATTCTACAGTCTCACTAAGAAAATCTGATTGGCCCAATTTGGGTCGAGTATCCAGCCCTGATCAAATTATCTGTGGCTGGTGGAGGGGCTGGGAGTAGGAGGACAGAGTAGGCCCAGCTTCATGAAGTTGAGAACAATTTCTAGAAGAAGAAGGAAGACTATGGATGGGGTAAGTATCCCCAAAATTGTCACAGATCCACAAACTCTGAGAGTCAGAGGTGTTTCTGAATTTAGAAATGTTTTGGATTCTAGAATATGGTCTTGTGCCTCATATAACATCATCCCCCAGTGGAGTCTAGGGCAGTTTCCCATAATCATATACACCAATCTTTATGCAATGAAAACATGAACATTTGTGCAAAATAGGAAATAAGTATTATGTGTAGTTTCACATGGGTTCAAATCGGGTTTGCCTCTAAAGGTTATAAAAATACTTTTGGCTTTTATTGTTTCTGGATTTCAAAGTTGCAGTTGAAAGATTTAGGCTGAGGATCACACTGCAATGCTATCAAGGTGCTTCCTCAAGAGGTTCCCTAGGTCTTTGCTCCTCCAAGTGTGGTCTCTGGATCAACGGCATCAACGTCACCTGGCGGCGGCAGGGGGTGGTGGGGGGCAGTGCGGTTGTTAAAAATGTTGAATCTCAGGACCCATCCCAGATATGCTGAATCAGAATCTGCATTTTAAAAAATGCCCAGGCACTTCGTGTGCTTATTAAACTTTGCAAAACACTGCTCTAAGTGACAGTCAGCATCCCTAAGTCCCTGGTCTTTGTACACATGAATTGCAACACACACGTATACAATCATCCCTTCTTATGAGTTTTTTGAAAATAGCTCCAACCATAATTTTTACATTAACAAGGAAGAAACCACCTTAACTCCTGATCTGTGCCATACCACTCACCACCCTGCTCAACAGATGCAGTCTCTCTAGCTGCCACAAAACATCATTTAACAATTCTTCCTGTACTGGTATTTAAACTTACACACCTGGATAGAAGCTTCTTTTTATGAAACTATGTCAATCAGAGTACATTTGTATAATCCTTCATAAAAATGGATCAAATAGGCGAGGTGCAATGGCTCATGCCTGTAATCCAGCACTTAGGGAGGCCGAGGCAGGTGGATTGCCTGATGCCAGGAGTTTGAGACCAGCCTGACCAACGTGGTAAAACCCTGTCTCTACTAAAAATACAAAAATTAGCTGGGCATGGTGGGGTGCCTGTAATCCCAGCTACTCAGGAGGCTGAAGCGGGAGAATCGCTTGAACCCAGGAGGCGGAGGTTGCAGTGAGCCGAGATCACACCATTGCACTCCAGCCTGGGCGACAAGAGCAAAACTCTGCCAAGAAAAAAAAAAAAGGATCAAATAGGATATAAAGTGGCTGGGACTACAGTTAAGAAATTATTTAATAAAGAGTGCAAGCAAGTGAAACACAGAGCAGTGGCCCAAGCATCAGCTCTCTTTGCCCTTTGCATAAAGAGTAGAATTGGAAGCTGGGGAGAGATAGCAGGGGGAGAAATGCCAGATGTAGGTGATGGGGAGGAAGGCAGCAAATTACACTGCCACGTGTGTTCCTATGCAACAATTTTGCATGTTCTTCACATGTACCCCAAAACCTAAAATGCAATAAAACAAATAAATGGGGGGGGAAAAAAAAGGACTAACGATATAGAGCCCCTACCCAGAATGCATTTGTAATTCAGTGACAGTCTTTTGACATAATACCTTTTACCTTGCACTCTGTTGTTTTGGAATTCATAAGGGTAATTAGAAAGGAATAAGTAGATAGCAAGGGTTTTCTCAAATAACAGGTTTATTCATTGAATTTACTTTCTAAAGTTTTTTGGGAGTAGAAGAACCCTTCAAAATCCCAAAGAAAATAACAAAGTTACAAGCACAGAAGCACCTCTCAGACTGTTATTGCTTCCCGCCTGCTAGAAGCAGCAAGAAGAAAATATTTAAAAAACAACAGTGACGCTGGCAGCTTTTAGGAAATTTCAGCCACTGTGGAGAAAACTCTGAGAATCTGCAAAAAGTAGGTGATTCTTTTTCAGCAAACTAACATACATAAGTGGCAGCTGACCAAGCAACAGCAGTCAGGTGTGTTCCGTGGGATGCTCCTCTACCCAGAGTCCCCTCTGGCAGAGTGTGTTCTCACCCCACCAAAGGGCTGGTCCACCAAGACTGCCCTCAAACCAGAGCTGCAGTGGGTTCCTCATGCTAACACCCCATGCTTCACATTTCCACCAGTCCTATCACCCAGAATGTCGGTTAGCTCTTCTTCTCACCTTTCCTCTGATCAGAACCCCACCACCATCCCCCTCAATATCCCCAACCATTTCACTTGGGACTTTTGGAATCTAACTCCCCCCACCAAATCTCTGAAGAATGTTCCCTCTGTTTTCTCCTTGAGCTAAAAACTGTATCTTCCCTGCTATGGGTAAAACTTGGTCTCTGAAAAAGGTATATTGAAGTCCAGACCCCAGTACCTTAGAATGTGACCTTATTTGGAAATAGGGCCATTGCCGATGTAATTAGTTAAGATGAGGTCATACTGGAGCAGCATGTGTCTCTAATCCAATATGACTGGGGTCCTTATAAGAGGGCCAAGTGACGACACAGACCCAGGGTTCCATGCGATAATACAGGCAGAGAGTAAGGTGATGCTTCCACAAGCCAAAGAATGCTAAAGATTGCCTGCAAACAACCAGAAACTAGAAACAGGCAGAAGGATTTTCCTAGGTTTCACAGGAAGCATGATCCTGCCAGCACCTTTGTTACTGGTAGAGGGTCTTGACTGCAAGTTGTCCAGGTTCTTGGCATTTTGAACAAAGAATTGGATGAAACGCACAGCAAAGCAAGGAAACAATTAAACAACGAAGGAATGAAAGCAGGGATTGATTGTAAGTTAAAGTACACTACACAGGGTGGGAGTGGCATAAGCCAGCTAATGGACTGTGATACAGAATCTTCTCCAGTTCAAATACCTCCTAGAGGTTTCCCATTGGCCACTTGGAGCTCACCTCATGTAAATGAAATGGTGGCCCCCAGTCAGAGGCTGAAGTAAACTTGCAAAGTTGCACTTCTATGCAAACAAAGACTCCACCTGCAATCAGTCTGATTGGTTGTGGACAGCCGCCAAAGGCTGGAGTGAAGTTACAAAGTTACACTCCTATGCAAACAAAGTTACACTCCTATGCAAATTGAGGTACTTTCAATTTCCCATCTGCCACACCAAAAAGGTGGGGGTTTGCAAAGGGAATAACCTCTGGTCCTTTTGTTACTTAAACATGGAAAGCTAGGGTTTCCCTTTCAATTTAGTTTAAGAAGTCTGTGAGAAATGGCCTTAGGTCCCCTGCCTTCAGACCTTATTCTCCTGCCTCACCCTGATTTCTGATTTCTAGCTCCGAGAACTGAAAGACAATCAATTCCAGTTGTTTTAAGTCACCCAGTTTGCGGTACTTGGTTGTGGCAGCCCTGGGAAATTAACACAGCTCCTGAAGACACTGGCCCTCCACCAACCCTTGTTTGAGGAGCTGCCTTATGATCCCATTCCCCATATTCCTAGACTCAGTGGCCATCAGTTCTCGTCTCTGCCCAATTAAGCGAAAAGATATGATGGACCTCCATTCCACTCTCCCATAATCCTTTGCTCCTTTAAGTTTACAGCATCTCCCCATTAACGTTCCACTTTGCTCCTATCTGTCATTACCTGGTTGCCTCAAGTGATCTCAACATGGCCAAACCCGAACTCATTTATCCTGTCCTCAGACTCTCCATCAGCCCATTCCTACCCAAACCTGTTTTCCTGCATTTCCTATCACAATCACTACCACCACCATCTGCCCGTCTTTCAGAAAACCTGAAAGTCAACCTTAACTCCTTCCCACTCCTTACTCTCAAATCCAACCAAACACCAGCAAGCGCCAGTTTTACTGCTTATTCTTCACCCCACTACTCTTATCCATGCCCGTGTCTTCACTGCTAGTTCTAGCTAACTCACCCAGAATTATTTCAGCAACCTCTTAAGTGAACTGCCACCTTATTATTGCCCTTAAGCCCATCCTTCACAGTGCATCCAAAGTAACCAAGTTATGTCATTCCCCTACTATATAATACAATAAAATAACGATTTTTTTTTTAAACCTCAATGCTCCCAATTCCCCACAACAAAGATTTCTCAGTGTGCACAAGATTCAGGCATATCTGTATCCCCTAAAATTATCTGTTAAATGTTGAATGTATGTTAATTTTGCTAGGAAGAAGGTCCATAGCTTCTGTTAGTTTCTTACAGGAATCTATGATCCTATAAGGATTAATCTTCTGGTAAATCCAAACTATTTCTAGTTTCCCATGCCTTGTTTGTGCTTATAACATTTCCTCTGCTGAGATTTCTTTTGCAAATTTACTGTATTAAATGTCTGCCACGTACTAGATCATGTGCTGGAGAGGTAGGGATACCACAGTGAACAGACAGACCAACAGAGCTCTTCTCCCCACTTGGCATCTGGCTTTTGCCCACCCTTCAAGTCTTAGCTCAAGTCTCAGCCCTTTTAGGGAGGCTGAGTTATACCCTTCAACTTTGACCTTTTGACACCTAGTAATACTTTCTATCATTCTATAATAAAAGTATCTGTTTATGTATCTTCTTCCCTACTATAAGCATCATGTGGGCTGAGGCTAACTGTATTCTCAGAGCCTAATACAGCTCCTGGTTCACAATAAGGGTTCGATAAACATTGGTTGAAAAAAGAAAAAGTCCAAGATTGGGGTTTTTTCCCCCCTGTGAAATGGAAACAAATGGTTTATTCCCTACTTAATTCACTAGACTACTGGGGAAGTCATAACAGGAAAGAGGCTATAATAAGATTCTATTGAGAATCAAGAGGAAGTTAATAGTTAGATGATTTATCCTTCTACAAATCACTGAGATCTGAGTCAACAGAAAAATGTTAAGGATGATGGCCCTGCTAGTAACTGTGAGTATCTGCAAAATGAGCTTTCTCCTGTGACCTGGCATTGGAAAAGGACCGAAGTCCCATGTTACCACAGGGTGCATCTGGAATGTGGTCTGGGATTCTTCAGACCATGTCATTCCAGTTCTGTGGAGCAAGACCTTTGAGGGTGTGACCTCTGCTTCCTCTTATGTCTCATGTGCTTCAGAAGCTTCATCCCCTACAGCAGGTGGCAATGTTCTTTAGTGGTGTGGAGCCTAAGGCTGAAAACATTCGTCAGGGTGCTTTTCCTTTGTGCATTTCCTGGTACTCCATTTTTCTCCCCGGTGATAGCCGTGCATCACCTCAGAGAAGATTAGGGTTGGTGTAGCTGGATTACAAAGAGAAGTGCTCAGTGCTCGGCTTTTGACTTTCAAAATGGGTTTGTGAAATAGTTCGGTAGTAATAGCTGTGCAAAAAAATGCAGTTTTCCAAATAAGCCTTTGAGAAAAAAGGGGAGAAAGAGAACATATTGAAATTCAAAAGGCAAACCCTGAAGGGACTAGGACATGATATTTGTTAATTTAAAACAATGAGCATCCTCTACTAAAATTATTAAACAAATCTAATCAAGCTTTTAAAATTAATTTTCAGTTTACAGAAAATACAAGGGCTGCATATGTGTTTTTTAAAGTTAAATAACACCATAAAGAAATGGTCAGACAAATCAGGTGAGACATTCTACATTACAATTGGCCTGGCTCCTGATGATATAATTTTTTTTTTTTTTTTTTTTTGAGACGGGGTTTCGCTCTTGTTGCCCAGGCTGGAGTGCAATGGCGCGATCTCGGCTCACTGCAACCTCCGCCTCCTGGGTTCAAGCAATTCTCCTGTCTCAGCCTCCCAAGTAGCTGGGATTGCAGGCATGTGCCACCATGCCCAGCTAATTTTTTCCATTTTTAGTAGAGAGAGGGTTTCACCATGTTGGCCAGGATGGTCTCCATCTCTTGACCTGGTGATCCACCCACCTTGGCCTCCCAAAGTGCTGGGATTACAGGCATGAGCTACCATGCCCAGCCGATAAAATTTTTAAAAACATAAATGGGATTGTTTTAGAATGAAACAGAGTAAAAATCATACTACTAAATGCAATGTATGAACTCTGATTAAATTCTGGTTCTAAAGTACCAATTTAAAAATTCATGTTGGAGACAATTGGGGAAATATAAATACACAATTTAAATTAGATGATATTAGCCAATTACTAATAATTTCCTTAGGAGTGATAATAGTATTATTATGTAAAACAATGTTGTATTCCTAAGAGATGCATACTGAAGTGTTTAAGAATGAAAAGTCAACAATTTACTTTGAAGTGGTTCATATATATTCTATTAAAGTAAACATCACAAAATGTTAACAATTGTTTAATCAAGATTAAGTGAATATGAGTGCTATGGTTCCGTTCTTTTGATTTTTCTGTATTCTTGAAGATT
>NW_016108465.1:18728-21664 GCF_001604975.1 Cebus imitator
AAAATATTAAGTAATAATAAAATAAAAATTTAAAATAGCTTGAAAAGAGAACAGATCAAGATCAAAAGTAATCTCAAAGGTGAGTACTGGAGTTGCCATAAGTGATAGAGGAGGGGCATGAGAAGGGAAGTCAGCAGAGCCTCCAGGACTAGAGTGGCATGTGATGATGAGAGTCAGCTGCAAGAGATTGCCCCACCTGGGCCCAGGTGAGCGTGGTCAGTAGGCAGCACCAGGGATCATCCAGTGCCCAGAATTCAACGAACACTTACTATTTGGACTGATGAGTCCTTCACTGCACTCATTGTCCCTGAGTGAGGACATCCCACCAACAGCTGCCTCTGGGTAGCCATCCATGGTCCAGCAGGACCAATGCCCATCCATGCTTCATAATTTTCTTAGCCAAAGAGATGTACGCTCTGAGAAAAACCCAAATTATGATGGCTTGGGACACTTGTAGTCCTACCAAAAGAAGGACGGGGACCTACCTAGCATCCTTCCTCCACTGCCTGTACTTGGATAAGACCAAATGGAACTACTTTGAGATTTTTCCTGGAGTCAAGATTAGTTAAAACCCAGACACATGACAAGCACCTTTCTGAAGAAAACTAGCACAGGAGTGACTCAAGAAACTTGTCACTTCCAACCAAACTCCTCTTTGGTTCCCAAAAGTCTGGGACGACAATAAAAGAAGCTCTGGAAGAAGCAGAAACCACTGAGGGTGCAGCCACTCTAGCATAGACATTGATTACACAAACTTCCACACAGATAAGTCATATTCCATCCATTTCAAGGCTCTCTTGCCTCCTTTTTTCTCAATGTCTTTTTATTTTCTGAAAATGTGACTAAGTCCAAAAAACAGATTGTAATAATGGTGGTTTCACCCATTCTCCAAGTCCCTCATAAGTGTCATCATCTAGCCAAAAGTAAGAAGTCTATTGTTCCTACATATTGGCAATTAGTAGCTCTGCTTGGAACAAACATTATAAATTAAATAAGATTGATGAATTGATTATTGTGAGAATATACAGCATAATAATCATGTTATTAACAAATTAAAACATACCTAACCCAAAGGTTTCTGCCCCTTACCAGCCAATAGGTACAATTAGGCTTGTATTCACATTACCAGTCTACTTTCTCCCTTTCAGTGACTTTTCCCTCAAGAAGCTAAATCACCTTCCTGAAACCTTGTTCTGTCAGACACCCCAAACTATCAGCTTCTTTTTTTTTTTCTGAGACAAAGTCTTGCTCTGTTGCCCAGGCTGGAATGCAGTGGCAGGATCTCAGATCACTGCAACCTCTGCCTCCCAGGTTCAAGCAATTCTCCTGCCTCAGCCTCCCGAGTAGCTGGGATTACAAGTGTGCACCACCACACCCGGCTAATTTTTGTATTTTTAGTAGAGACGAGCTTTCACCATGTTGGCCAGGCTGGTCTCAAACTCCTGACCTCGTGACCCACCCATCTCCACCTCCCAAAGTGCTGCCATTACAGGCATGAGCCATCGCACCCAGCCACTATCAGCTTCTTAAGCATTCTTGCTCAGGACTTCCTTGGTCCCAGGTAAGTCATCAGATACAACTAAATGCATGGGAGGAAGGATGTTGCCAAATCCACATATCAGATGGAGTCTCACTCAGCTCCTGCCCAGCTGACATCTCTATGGCCACACCGCCTTGAACATGCCTGGTCTTGTCTGATTCCCCAGATACAGATACACAATACATTTTATTTTTTATTTAAGAAAGTTACTTTACAGCTATAAGCAGCACCTAAACAAGGAAGTATATGTATCCACTCAGCCTCTAACTTTATAGTGGTTTCTGAGATAAAATATTGTTTTTTTCTATCTACTGTTTAAAAGTTTCTGAAGACTTTCTCTGTCTGAAAAGAAGCAGGCATGAATAATCCTTGGAGACACTGTGTTAAGTGAAATCAGCCAGACATAAAGGGACAAATATTGTATGGTTCCACTTACATGATGTACCTAAAGTGATTAAATTCCTAGAGACAGAAGATAGAATGGTGGTTGCCAAGGGCTGGAGGAAGAAGGAAGTGGGGAGTTGTTGTTTAATGGATAGAGTTTCAGTTTGGCAAGATGAAAATGTTCTAGAGATGGATAGTGGTATTGATTGCACAACAGTGTGAATGTACTTAATGCCACTAAAGTGTACACTTAAAAATGGTTACACATGAACCAGTGGTCCCACTACTTGGCATTTATCCAAAGGAAAGGAAATCAGTGTATTGAAGAGACATCTGCACCCCCATGTTGCTAGCAGCACTACTCACATTAGCCAAGATATGAAATCAATCTAGGTGTCCAATAACAGATGAATGGATTTTTCAATGTGGCACATATACACAATGGAATACTACTCAGCCATAAAAAGAATGAATTCCTGTCATTCACAGCAACATGGATGGAAGTGGGCACTATATTAAGTGAGATAAGCCAGGAAGGGAAAGTTAAATACCACAATTCTCACTCATATGTGGAAGCTGAAAAAAAAAAGTTGATATTAGAAGTAAAAAGTAGAACAGAGGATACTTGAGGTTAGGAAGGGTAGTAGGGGCAGGCAGGGGGATATTTGTTAAAGATACAAAATAACAGCTAAATAGGAGGAATATGTTGCAGTGCGCTGTAGCATGTAGGAGGACAATAGTTCACAATGAGAGAGAGACTCAAATAGCTAGAAGGATATTGAATGTTCCCAACACAAAGAAATGATAAATGTTTGTGGTGGACATCTATGCCAGTTACCCTGATCTGATCACTATATATCTTATGTATCAAAACATCACTATGTATCCCATAAAATATGTACAATTGTGAGTCAATTTTAAAAATACAATTTTAAATAGTGTTTTGAAATAAAACATTTTTTAAAGTTTTTTTTTTTTTTTTTTTTTTTTTTTTTTTTTTTTTTTTTTTTTT
>NW_016108465.1:26404-37207 GCF_001604975.1 Cebus imitator
CGGGAATTTCCTAGTCTGTGGGCAATAAAAACACGGCGTCCACTCACCCTCTGCGCTTTCACTGGGAGCTGCAATCCTGAGCTGTTCCTAAACGGCCATCTTGGATCCCCATTTTTTAAAGTTTTAATGCTGTTTTATATTCTTATATATTACCACTATGAAAGGAATATATAAGTAATAAAAAAAATGTATGGATGACCCTGAAAAAAAAAAGGGAAGAAGAAGTAGCAGAAGCAGATACAGAGGTGCTGTGAGTTGAGTTGGGGTGAGTTCAGTCTCAGAAAGCCAGAGAGGAGGGATTGGCCTGCAATACTGAAGAAGTTCTATCCACAGATGAGGCTAAGTTGAGTGTGAAGAAGGCTGAGGAAGAGAAAAAGTTTTGTTTGTTTGTTTGTTTGTTTTGTTTTATTTTGTTTTTGGCATGGCACATAGTAATAATTATCCCTCACAAGAATGTAGCATTTTAGTTTTCAAAACACTTCCAAGAGTGATCTAATTTGCTGTCATGACAAGCAAGGGCATGACAAGCAACCCCTTGTGAAGAGCAGGGGCTCAGATACCAGAGTCACTGAACGGGGAAAGCCATTCCTTACCAAGGCAAGCTCATAGCCTCCTCGGGAAACTGACAGCCCATGTTGTCAGTAAGAACACTGCAGCTCAGAGAGGTGGACTGACTTGCCCCAAATCCCACAGTTACTAACTAGCAGAGACCTGATCCTAAGTCTCTTGACTTGCAACCCACTGCTCTTTCCACAACCACGTATTAATTAAAACAGAATCAAACTGAAAAAGTCAAACATAATTCCCAACTGCATCAAAGAACGAAAGGATCCCTATTGTATACTAAAACTCAAAAGACAGAAGTATATAATTTGGGGATATATTTTAAACTGTACACAATCCTCCCACCCCCAGCTCTGAGTAGGAAAGTGGGTAAAAACAGAATCTGGGGTGAGAAGTCATCTGACTCAGCCATGATGTGGTGAAGAATCTGTAAGCAAACACCCTGCATTTATTTCAAGTACTGTGTCTCATTCTGCCAGCCCTGGCAGCCGGCCCACTGCTTGTGCTTCAGGGGCCCTCCTCTGGAGACATGCTCAGAGCCCTATTTTAGGGGGACAGAAGTGGCCTAAAACATGTGGTCATTAAGCTAGAATTTTAAAGGACACACATACACACACATACACACACACACACACACACACACACACACAGACACACACACACACACACACATACACACACACACGAGGACACAGCAAGCTGTCTGGTAAGCTGGGGGTTAAGAATCCAAATATGTGCTCGAGGCCTCTCTGACACAGGCAGCCTTATCCACAGAACTTCATCCCTGTGTTTTGGCCTGTTCCAAGAAGAGCCAGCAAAGTTGCCCACAAGAGAAAGCGCGTGGCCTGAGAGGTGAACCAGGGACAGCCTCTGGAGAGCCGAGGATTTATCTGAACAGCCAAATGCCCACTGACAGACAGGTCTGTGTGTGCTAGAGAAACTCATTCCACAGCTCAGATGAAAAACATATTGCGGAATTCACCCACAAGGGGAAGTGAGTTAATGACTGGGGAGTTTCACCTTCTGCCTAGATGCGTCATAAAATCAACTTGTAAAGCCTGGCTCAGAAAATACATTTACTCACCCAGATGTGGTTCCGTATAGGGCTATGAAACATTTCAAAGGGTGAACACTCACAGAGGAGTGAGTTCTTAGGCTTTCTCTGTGCTAGGAGTAGGGCCAGTGGCCTGAGCCTGACAGCCCATCCAGGCTGTGGTCAAATTCGCTGACAAGCAGCCCAAACCTGCCCAGAGCATCTGCGCACATCTGGGATTGTGACTCATCTGCCGCTCTCTCCCCCAGTGCTATTCACTCCTGCAGGCCTGAGCATGTAAGCCCCATGGTGCCTGGGCCCCAGTGCCCAGGCTTGTCCCTCCACCCAAGTGCCCACCACAACTTGTCCTTGTCTCCAACACTGCCTTCCCCTCCCATGTAGACTCGGTCTGCTTTCCCAGCTCCAGGTTCAGGGAATATCATGCCTAGACCTTCTTGGACCCAGCCTGAGCTATCATAAGAGGTTCCCAGGCTGAAACAGATGCACAATGGTGTCTGTTCTGGCCCTTTAAATTTAGCAGATCCACACTCCTATCATGCCCAGCTGACCCACCAGAGTGAGCCACAGGCAGCACATGTTCTAGACCAATCCTGTTTATCCTGGACCTATTTTTGCACTCACCTCCCTGGTTCTCAAATTCCTGGCTCCATATCCCAGCTGCCATAGCTCCTTTGGCCCCTTCATTTTGGTAGCCCTTTAGGCTTCCTTTTTTAGACCACAGCTGTCACATGTTTCTGACTCAACTTGCTTCTGCTCTGCTAGCGTCACCCTTGGTCTCAGGTGAGTACTCCATGATTCAGCCCCAGACCCTCCACACCCCCCTCTCCCCTGAGATCACTCCCAGAAGAGGCAGAGGGTAAGGCATCTGTTCCTGGGGTCCCTGTCTGGCTTCTCACCTTCAGCTTTGCCTTGTCTTTCAATTCCAGCAGCTGGGCTTCCCTGGGCATTGGCCTCAACTTGGGTCCTGACCCTCAGAGTCCCTCACTCATTTGGGACAGCTCTGTCCTGGACTCAGTTTCTGATTTCATGCTGGCCTTGCCCCAGTTACACCAACCCACTCCCCTCACTATCTCATTGAGGTCAGAGTGCAGGAGGTTCTCAGGCTTCTGAAGGGAGGGGGCAACACTGCCTCAGATGGAGCCCTGATGGGGCACAGAGCCTGTGGGAGTCTCACAGCTACCTGGGAATCTTTCTGTCCCTGGATGTAGTGATTATTTATGAGGAAAATCCTGGAGGGACAGCACAAGTCAAGGCACTTGATGACTCTCTCAGTTGTGTGTGGGAAGAGGATGCTGCTCCAGATATCTCAGACAAGCGTTCAGTTCTAAAACCTCAGAGCTCAGAGCAGCTGAGGAGCAGAGGCAGCCCTCTGGTCCCATATAGCTCACATCCTTTTTTTTGTCCACCCGACTTCACATGTGACTTTAGCAACATGTCTGTCAAGGATGTTCTACCTCCAGCTCTTCCATCAGTGAACAAATGAGTCCTCCCAAGGCTCCCCGTTCCCGATGTCTCCATTCCCTCCACTCCAGGAGCAGAAACAAGGGCCTGCTCACCTCCTCCTCCTCTCCAGGCCTCATCACCCACTTCCCTGGGGGCCAAGGCACTCAAAAACCATCTTCCCCTAAAAGCTTAGGGACTAACTTGGTTTTCTTTTCCAGAAGCCCTAATGATAGCAGCTTTGCTTAATGAGAATGCCCCATGGTGAAATGGTGAAGACCAAGACTCTGGTACCTGGTCCACAGGGGAATTCCAGCTCTGATTGTTGCTAGTAAAGTGAACTTAGACACGTGATGGGACTTCTCTATAGTGTTTCCTCATCTCTGAGGTTGGAATCCTAATGGTCCCCACCCCACTGCACTGCTGTGACCATATACACATGAATTAATGTAAAAATGGTACCTTAGTGTAATAAGTGCCGTGATACACAAGCTCTCATTTATTGATTATTCACTGTATGTCAGGCCTTACTCTAAATACCTTACTTCCAATAATTCATTTTTCCTAAGTAAAGTAAAACAGACACAGAAGGATCACTTTACAATTCTAATTTAAATTATTAATATTTATTAAGTTCCATCAACAGGAGTTGAAATACATTGTCAAAATTCATCATGATATTTGCTACTTGAAAGAATCAAACTGTTTTTATTTTTTTACATGCTCTCTCTCCTAGCCTTGTGAGGTTTATGCATAATAAGGATTCAAATCTGGTCAAAAAATAAACTTACGTTGTAAAAGGCTAGAGAATTTCCCTATCTGAATATACAAACCCAGTGTGTAAAGGCGACAAAAATGAAGCACACAAGAGACAGAAACTCCCAATAGTGTTCTTCATATGGACACAGACCTGTATCATAGTATGACATAGTACAGACACAATTCTGTAGGTATGTTTTGTTTTTTTTTTTAAGAAACAACTTTTCACTGTGTCACTTAAGCTGGAGTGCAGTGGCACTATCAAAGCTTACTGCTCACTGCAGCCTCAAACTCCTGGCAAGCGATCCTCCCACCCAGACTGCTGAATAGCTAGGACTACAGGTGTGCACCACCACACTCAGCTGATTTTTTAATTTTTTTATAGAAATGGGGTCTCACTATGTTGCCCAGGCTAATCTCAAATTCCTGGCCTCAGGCAATCCTCTCATCTTGGCCTTCCAAAGTGCTAGGATTACAGGAGTGAGCCACCATGCCCAGCCCTGTATCTTTTGACTTAATATTAAATCATAAACAGTTTCCATGTTGCTGTATAGCCTTTGAAATTATCATTTCAGTGACTGTAAAATAACCCATTTAGTTGAATTATCATAATTGAACTGACATCATTATTGAATATTGGTAGGGATTTTTGCTATTACAAATGATTTTGTAGTAAACTCTTAGCACAAATGACTCTTTTTTTCTTTCAGATTATTTCTTAGACCAATTCTCAGAGACGGAATTATTGAGCCAAAAAAGCAAACTATGGCTTTCTGAAACTCTCATTGTCCCCATCATCTCATGCATCTCTGAGATGCAGTCAGCAGAGGATTCTATTTGAGGGACTAAACACTCCCAGGGAAAGCAGGAAGAAGGAGATGGGAACTAACATTTGCTATTGAGCACACCAGGCATTGTCCTACAGGCTTCAAAGTGAATCTTGGATGCACTGCCGATCTGACCTGCCCAGATTTGTCATCATTGTTATTGTTTTGGCCGCTTATGAAGATGTTCGCCCAGCAGGACTTTAGAAGCTTTGTTCACTCGATCTCATTTAATCCTTACGATAGTGCCCTAAGGAAGATATTAGTAACCCTGTTTTACAACGGAGGAAACGGGAGCCTGGGGAGATTAAGCGAGGGCCTCACAGATCATGAATAGAAGAGGCTGGAGACCTAGTTGGTTCAAGGGTGTGCTCTTTCTGCTCTGCCACACTATGCTTCAGTCCTTCCCCACTCCCAGCCCCATGAGTGCAGATTGGGATTTTCACTCTTTGCTCTGTGTGAAGTGAGCGAAGGCAAGACATATGCGCCTAGGAGGAAGGTCCATCTGCAGGACTACCCTGAAGAAAACGGGACATTTCCAGCCTTCAGCCTACAAACAATTTCCCTTTTATCTCTTGCTGGTGAAAAGCATAAATTAAAGATGACTTTGCTTTATATATACACATACATACAAACACAGACACACACACACACATACACACACACTCCAAGAAGAGGGCCCTCTGTAAATAAAAGACCTGCCACCTAGCAAAGATGCTAACCAAGGACTTACCAAATGTCCTTTGATGCTAAATTTTTTTCAGAAAAGTTATTACTCAACCTGGGTCCATGGACTGAGATTATTCTTATGTTAAAATAGTTCTCTCATGGAATTATTTGATCTGGCCCAACATCTACCAACTTTGGACACATTTCAATATCTCAAAGCATCAAACCTCAGTCCATATTAATTCCAGCCTTTTTTTTCCTACTAAAGGGACCTGCATTATTTTCCCTACATGGTTTAAAATACTGTCTCCCAAACACTGAATTCATAAAATTCCAGGTGATGCCTCTGGGCCAGTGACATCCTGGCTATCTTAGTTAAGATTACAAAGGAACTGGGTGGAACTGAGGCTACAGCTGGTGTTATGAAAGTACAGGGGCTGGCACCAAGAAACCCAGATTTAGTGAAATGAGTATGTTAGAGCCACTGCTGCATGTGGCAAGAGATCATCTCAATGGCTCCATAAACTTAGTTTTGCAACGTGTAGAACTCTGTAGACTGTTTGTCAGGCCTCTTTCAGATGCAAGTGAAAGAAACCTGACTAGCTGATGCAGAGGTAGAATTTATTGGCCCCTAGTTGAAAATTCTAGGGGTAGTTCTCAAGTGTACCTGGGTTTAAGTGCTTACATAAGTATCATCGGGTGTTTGACCCCACCTCTTTGACCTCTTTCCAAAGTGGTGATGAGATGGCCACCAGTAGCTCCAAGCCTATTTCCTACAGAAATTTCAGCAGAAAGAAGAACGTATTGCCTGATTGTCCCATTAAAAGTCCCAGAACTGACTCTCAATTGGGCTAAATTGGCTCATGTTCCAAATATCCTCAGCTTGACCTCCAAATCTGCTTTCTCCTCTTCTTGCAGCTCGGTAGCTGGGAGGTTAGCCACTCTCTACTCTTCTTCCAGCTCAGTAAGTAGGAGATTGGATGTATCAATGGCTGCTTTCCTCCATGCCTTCCCTTGGGTATTGTCAATAGTAAGACCAGTGGGAGGTTGGCGGAAGCAAGAAGAATGAAGTCAGGATGTTCATTTCCTCCAGCTCCTTTTGCAAGGGTCCACATGAGTTGGCTGGGTCTCTCAGCCAATAGTCACAGGTCCCGCCTGCAGCTCTCTCCACACATCTTTTCTCTTTGAGTTCCAGTAATGGCTTCCCAGCTTTGCCTCTGCAACCTAAAAGCAGTATGCCCTACTATGTGCAGTAGCTATGCCCTACTATGTGCAGCCCCAGAAACTGCACTATCCTTTATGGTTTTACTACACGTCACCTACACCTCCATGGAAGGGTTACTTAATAACCCAATTTGAAAGTATCATCATCTGTTTTCAAGATCCTGACTGATAAAGCTAACATGTCCATCCCTAAGACAAATTCATGTGTCTCACTGGGCAGGCCTATCCCTGGAACAAAGGTCTGAAATTAGCTCCATCAGAACCACAGGTACTGAGAGTAGAGGTATGGTAGTCCCCTAAAGGAACAGACAAAAACAAGCTATGATCACCACATTTATCAAAGTAGAGATGAATGAATTCTAATCATCACAGTATTAGGCCACCTAAGCATTCTTCAGAAGCAGTAACTACATGTAAATAAGGATGAATTTCAGAGTCTAAACGCATGCTGAAACAGCATTCAGGGTGTCTTTCGTCTATGTACACTCAAATCAATGCCTTTTAAAGACCAGGTCACTCATTTTCTGAGCTCTAGTCCTGCTGACAACTCTCTTCTGAAACAAATTGAAATTTCTATCATCGATTCACTTTGAAATGTCATAAAGCAGCTTAGGCTTTGGCTGGCTGAGCAATATAAGAGGTCCTCTTGGCAGCTCAAATGAGCTGCCCCTGACAGCAAGACAGGGGACAAGGCATTAAACATTGCCAAGAATGGACAATTTGGAAGCTGCCTAGTTGCAGGAATGACAAGGCTGAAATCATAACCACTTTGGAAAAAAATGACCTCAGCTGAAAAATAAACATAAAATGGGGCAATAGCAACCTCATCACAGAGCTGTAAATGCTTAGAAGAAAATCTGGCCTGATACCCCATGAAGCTGCTATATCTCAGCAGAAAATTCTTTTTATGTATGATTAACCCTGATTATAATGACTGACTGTCCATTGGATGAGCCACCTTGCAAGTAAAACTATGGACCACAACCCCAGTGAATGTCTGCATTTTTTTTCCACTACCCAGTAGTGAGTATCTTAGTTACCTTGTCCACCAACCCCATGTTTTGGCAGAGCCCACACTGTATCTTTTTAACGGACACGATAACATTCAGTAACATGCTAAGGATACCTGGCTTTCCTCAGCAGTTTTCTCAGTAAAGCCTCTGATGCTGCTTTGGTCGAAGTTCAGGATATGCTTTTGCCAGAAGGAGAAGCCTCCTGAGCCACTCATGTGCCTCTCTGACCCCACTAATAACTGCTAATACAATTCCTTTGCAGTTCTCTTCACCAGTAAAGACACTTGGATATCAGCTCTTTGAGGAAGAGGGATCTAAAGGATCCACATGATTCAGTGCCTCTGGAGTCTAGGAATTAAGGAAGTTTAGGGACCAGAGAAAGAAGAAATCTAAGGGCTCTAGCCAGTGGAATCCTTTAGCCACACCTGGGACCTATGAGTATAATGGAGAGATGATGGTCATAAGAGACAAACAAGTCCTAGTGTGTGACCTTGAACAAGTCACATCTTCATGAATTTGAGCACTGTTAGTATTATAGTATTATTGATTCCAAGACACTAATAATATGGCAAGCATTAAAAATATTATAAATAATAATAAATGAGTTTTCTGAGCCAGAAACTATTCTGATCGGCATGTCCAAAGACATTCCTACTTTAGAGGACCCATCTAAGCAAAAGTTATCAATTAACCTAGAAGACAGAATAGTGTAGTGGAATCAGGCCAGACAGGTTTCATCTCACCAGCCACATCCACTTGATTGGCAGTACCTCTCTTGGGCCCTGTATTCAAAAAGTTTCTGAGGTCATATTTGGGTTCAAGAGGAAAGAACACCCTGATTAATGGGTACAGGAGGAGGGTCTTGCACCTTGCATGACATCCCTGTTGTTGATGGAAAGCATTGAGCTTGACAGTCAATTCTTAGAGGAAGGAACACGTATATACCCTTGCTTCAATAACAAAAAACAACTGCACAATTTCAGTGGCTTAGAAGCACAGATGGGTATTTCTTACAACACGGAGGATCAGGCTGTGGGCTAGACAAAGTCCTCCCCACCTTTCTTCTTATGCCAGGACCGAGGCAGAAGAGTCTGAGACATGCTCAGCTTCTGGCAGAGAACAGAAACATAAATGGCCAAGCCGAATCAGGCAGTCATGTTTACAGCTTCGGCTCAAACATAGCATATGTCATACTGCTAACATTTCATTGGCCAAAGCAAGCCATATGGCTAAGCCCTGAGTCAGTGGAAAGAGGAAATATAATTCACTGGCTAAGAAGGAGGAATTGAACTATTGCAATTAATGTACTCTACCAGACAGTGTCTGAGAAAGATACTTTCAGTATTAAGATGCTCTGTTTTTTTCTTATTTTTTCTACAATACACATATATTAGATATAATGCAGCTGGAATTCTTCAGAGAATATGTGGGTTTCATAAATCAAAAATAAAATTCTCAGCTCCCCGCCCAACTGAATGCCCCCCTCCACCAGCAACCCCCCTGTCCGTCTGCTTCCTTGGTGTAATGCCCAACCAAGGGCATTACAAAGTTATCCTGAAAAACTAGCTCAGGTCATGCTGGGTAGGGAAGGCCAGACATGCCTTATTATGCTCTCTTGCCTTTGGAATTCAGGCACAACTGACCAGCATTAATAGTCTATGTAATACCAGTAAAGTTGGTGAATAGGTATCTTCTAGGATAGCAATTTCAACAGGAAGCCAAGCACTATTAAATTATAAAATCAATATTTATCAAGTACCTACAAGGCACTAGATACCATGTCAGGCAGTATAGGTATGCTTTTGTACAATAAGGGAGACATGGTTTCTGCACTCATGGAGCTAGGTTGAATGGTAGAAACAGACCACAATCAAATCTTAAATGGATGCTAAAATTTCTTTCAATCCAAGAACACTTTCCTAGCATTCACATTCAAAACACATAGGTCCCATCTTCTTCTCCCTCTTCAAATTTATTACCCCAATACCTGCCCATATACCCAACAGATAATCTACCCTCCTGCCTCATTTTTTAAAACAAGCAATTAACAGATCTCCCTCATCTTCTCACCAACAAAATCCTAACCTTCTCATTCAGTATGTATTTTCTTTGCTTGCTTAAATATCCCTGTCCCATCTAAATTCCATCCCCTCTGGCATTCTCAGTCTTTTCTCCTGCAATTATCCCATTTCTCTCCACATTCTCTCTCTCTACTACATTACTTGCATTGTTACACAAACATGCTGTAGTTAAGGAAGTGGAGGGGAACACCATTTCCCTCTCCAAGGAAAATCTGGAAACGAATGGTTTTAGACTTTGATGTCACAGTGACCATGGGGCCCTTGTGGCATTTAATGGAGGCCAGGGTTATTAATTATGTTCCACCTGATTTTAAAAAGGAGAGCTTCTTTAAACCTCACAATCTCCTCAAACTATTGTGAACTACTCAAACCCACCACAGGAAAACTTCTTGATAGAGTTAAATATAAACACCATCTCCATCCCATCGTCTCACAATCTCTTCTTAGCCCACTCCAATCAAGTTTCTGCCCCCATCACTTACCAGAAACTGTTCCTTTTAAAAAATCTTAACTTTTACTTTAAGTTCAGGGGTACATGTGCAGGCTTGTTACATAAACTTGTATCATAGGGGTTTGTTGTACACATTATTTCATCACCCAGGTATTAAGCCTAGTACCCAATAGTTATTCTTTCTGATCCTCTCCCTCTTCCCAACCTCCACCCTCAAGTGGGCCTAAAGTCTGTTCTTCCCCTCTGTGTTCAAGAGTTCTCATCATTTAGCTCCCACTTATAAGTGAGAACATGCAATGTCTGGTTTTCTGTTTCTGTGCTAGTTTGCTAAAGATAATGAGCCAGAGCAGTCAGGCAAGAAAAAGAAATAAAGGGTATTTAAATAGGAAAGGAGGAATTCAAATTGTCTCAATTTGCAGACGACATAATTGTATATCTAGAAGACCCCAATGTCTCAGCCCAAAATCTCCCGAAACTGATAAGCAACTTCAGCAAAGTCTCAGGATACAAAATCAATGTGCAAAAATCACAAGCATTCCTATATACCAATAACAGACTTAAAGAAAGCCAAATCAAGAATGAACTGCCATTCACAATTGCTACAAAGAGAATAAAATACCTACGAATACAACTAACAAGGAATGTAAAGGACCTCTTCAAGGAGAACTACAAGCCACTGCTCAACGAAATAAGAGAGGACACAAACAGATGCAGAAACATTCCA
>NW_016108466.1:0-2044 GCF_001604975.1 Cebus imitator
GGGAGAGCTAGGGAGGGAGCAGTTTTTAGAGCTGTTTTTTAAGGAGCAAAAGGAGGAGTGAGGAAAGGATTTAGGATTAATACGGTTGGATAAGTTTTCTTTAGTGAGTTTATACAATGGCTTAGTTAGAATAGCAAAACCTGGTCTCCTGAGGTGAAGTAGCAACCACACCCAGGAAGGAGAGAAGCTGTTGTTTGGTGGAGGGGGTTGGGGTTTGGGAAATTAATTGGATGCAGTTGGCCGGGGGAACGTGTGTATGCTGGCGAAGGATTATAACAGATGGGAAGAAATTTGGGCTTCGGAAGGGGATATGTGATGCTTCTTTGAGTACAGATGCGGAAGAAGCAGGGGGGTGAATTAAAAGGCCATGTTTCAATAGACAGGCGATAACGGGCTTTACTTTTAAAGGCTGTTGTGGGATGGGGTATGGGGCTGGGCAGGGTAAGGGTGGTTAGGTTCTAAGGGGATGAGAAGGGGTGAGTGACTCATAGCAATGGATGGGAAGGTGGTGTTTTACACCCTAGGCTTAAGGTTGGGGGATGTAAGGGGAGCTATTGAGGGAGGTACAGGTTTGGGGAGGAGGGCGGCAATGAGGTGTGGCTGTAGCCCAGGAACAGTCAAGGAGGCAGACAATTTCGCTAGGATATCCCGGCCTAACTGGGGAACTGGACAGGTGGGGATGATTAGGAAAGAATGTGGAAGGGAGTGCTGGCCTGATTGACACCAGACGTGGGGAGTTTTGATAGGCCTGGAGGCCTGGCCATCAATTCCCACACAGCATGGCGGCCAAGGAGACAGGTCCTTGAAAAGAAGGCAGCATGGGGCGGGTGCCTCCGTGCTGATTAGGAAGGGGATGGACTTGCCCTCCACGTAAGAGTTACCCTAAATTTGGCATCTGTGAAGGTCCAGGGGGCTTCCGAGATGGTCGTGCAGCGTCAGTCTTTAGCCACCAAGCCAAGGGTTGGAGCTTCAGGAACTCTGGGAGCAGTGACCTGAGTTGGACAGTCGACTTTCTGTGGGGGCCCCGCACAGATGGGCCAGGGCTCAGGAGGAGTCTTGGGCTGTGGGAATTCCTTGGCCCAGTGGCCAGGTTTCCGACACGTGAAGCAAGGTCCAGGAGGGACAGCTGGATGCTGCAGTCTGGGTGCTCTGAAGTCTCTGTGAGCCGGTGGTGTGGCTGGGGTTTGTCTTACGGAAGAGGGTATCATCTGTAGTTCTGAGATACGCTACCGCCGGGCAGATTTCTCCCTGTTATTGAACACCTTGAAGGTAAGATTGCCTAATTCCTGTAGTGGGGTTTGAGGGCCAGATTTTAATTTTTGTGGCTTTTTGTAATGTTGGGGTTGATTGGGTGATAAAATGCATATTAAGCATTTTTTAAGGGTGAGAGTGGAAGAAAGGATGACATTTAAGTCACTCTAGGTGAGGTTATAGGACTGGGTGAAGTATTGGAGGATCTGATGAAAAGCAGCCTAACCGGAGGTTGATTTGGGAAAGGTCTGATAAAAGGAAGGAATGCCACCCTAACTATGCCTTTAGCTCCAGCCACCTCTGAAAGGGGGATTGGCGGGCAGGGGCAGAGGAGTTAGCCACAGGACTAAACTGTAAGCTGGGCCACGTGCGAGGTGGGAGGTGACAGGAGGGGCATGAGGAGGTGGGTTGTGGGCAGAGGAAGAGGGGGAAGGCTCTGGGGTGGGGTTAGGTCCTGGATTAGGGCCTGATTCACAGGCAGGAAGGAGAAAGGTCGGAAGGTTGATGGACGGGGAAGATTCTGGCTAACCCACAGAGGAAAGGGGCAGATGGAAGCGAAGAGAAGGAGTAGAGATTAGGGAGGGATTGGTGTGTAAAAAAAATGCCTGGACGTAGGGAATTTCTGAACATTTGCCCATGTTGTGATGAAAATTGTCTTAATTTCATAAAACAGAGGTGAAATGTGCCATTTTTGGCCAATTGGAGCCATTGTTTAACTAGTATTGTGACCATGCAGTGGCCCAGTAAAGAGAACGCAGTGTTTACAGAGACGTTTGGGTTTTAGGTTAGGGGA
>NW_016108466.1:5689-14640 GCF_001604975.1 Cebus imitator
GGAAATGGTGTAATCTCGAATCACTGCATCCTGTGCCTCCCACGTTCAAGCGATTCTGCAACCTCAGCCTCCCAAGTAGCTGGGATTACAAGCACCTGCCACCACGCCTGGCTAATTTTTGAATTTCTAGTAGAGACAGGGTTTTCCAACGTTGGCCAGGCCAGTCTCGAACTCCTGACCTCAGGTGATCCACATGCTTCAGCCGCCTAAAGTACTGGGCTTACAGGCGTGAGCTACCTTTCCTGGCCGGCTTGTATCCTTCGTGATTGCTTGGATATGGAGGGCGAAGGAGGAGGGGTTTCATGCAGATATCACTCTTGGATTACTACCTGGGATATTAGGTACAAGGCTCTATTATTTGTTCGCACCCTGAGAGCGCCAGCAAACAGCTCAAGGTGGTGTGGAGCAACATGCTGTGTTCATGAGCACCTGGCTGCAGACTGGCTGAGGCCTAAAACGGTGTCAGCCCCAAGTGAGGGCAAGGTGGGGGTTTTATAGTCTTCTGTAAATGGGAAGTGTCCCAGTCTGATGTAAGTGCTACGTGGGATGTAGACGGCCTCTCTCTTGATCTTCAGCGGGTACTTGTCTTCCAGCCTGCCCTTTTCTGGCTTCTGCTCTCTTGCTGACCCACGCTGCTGGTGCAAGTGGTCTTGTACCTTGAGACTGAGCCTGAGAAGGAAGGAGTTATGCCCCCAAGCTTTCAGGCCCCGGGGAGAACCTTTCATTAGGGAGAGTAGGCTGGCTGATTGTTGTTTGTTAGGCACAACTTGGTTTTGTGGGTTCAGTGAGGTGCCTCAAGCCGAAAGCTTGACTCCTTGTACCGGCCAGACCCCACGTGACCATTCCTGTGACTGCCAGGCCACTTTGAGGCTGAGAGACAGTTTTATCTGGGCCCTGACCTGCACATGTTTATGATGCCTTCTCTGTGTTGGCAGATCTGGGGGTCCACCAGATAGGATCCCGTGAAGAGATCTCAAAGGTCTTTAATCCACTATGTTTAGTACATCATTTCCACAATCAAAGATGAATAAAATATAGAGGCGTATTTAGTGATAAGATTGATGGTACACCTGTGCTAGGCAGTGTTTTAGTTCCTTGAGACACCAAGGAGTTGAGGCAATCCTTTGCCTTAGAGTTTTGCATCTGAAGTCCTGCTATTGAGAGCTGTGTACGTTACAATGTCTGATTTGGTCAGGCGGGACCGGGGCTGTCTGTAAGCTTAGGTGAGGGGAGGCTGGTGTCCAGCAAGTATCCAGTACCCCCTCAACATCCCAGTTCTTCTCCATCAATCTTCCAATTCTAGGACTGATGCGGGGGCCCTCAGAGCGACTTAAGAGGGGAAGTAGTCAGCGTGCTTTGTGGCTAGCTTGTTTGGGAGTGTACGTTGTAAATCCTCTGCTGACAAAACGTTGGAAACAAGTAGTGTTTCAGCTTGAGTTTCTCGTAAATGGCTTGCAGTAATACAAACCAGAGCATGCATACCACAGGGCAACATGAGGGTCCCTCTACCACCCTTTCTCCCAGTGGCCTAGGTGGGCATCTACACAGAATAATGTGTGCAGCCTCACTGTGTGAAAGTCCAGTGCTTTGTGCTTGGAGTGTCATCAGGAAAGGGCCCCTGGCTTGGAAGGTTGCCAAGCTGCCATGGAGGGAAACAGGAGGCGTGCGGTGCTGCTGGGTCTGTGTCTCGCTCTGTGACAGGAGGCACGAGATAGCCTTGATCTTATGAAGACCTTGGGTGTCCCATCTCACTTCAGCCCTGAGCAGCCTGATGCAGGTGCTGGGCCCTGGTTCTGGAGGTGAGAATATAGCCTGGGCTTCCACTGCATGGCTGGCACAGTGGGCATTCAGGTGCCTATTTGGGGATTGCTACGGAGTCCTGGGCCAGATGCAGTGGTGCACAGCTGGGAGCCAAGGGTCCCTGCTTCTGCTGGAGAATCTGGGCAGATGTAAAGGGTTAAGGTTAGTGGTAGGGTTAGGGGTTAAGTTTAGGGTTGGTGTTGGGGTTTGGGGTCAAGGGTCAAGGATCAAGGGTCAGGGCTAAAGAGTAGGATGAGGGACTGGGGTAGGGGTAGGGGTAGGGTCATGGGGTTAGGGGTTAGGGTTAGAGGGTAAGGGGTGAGGGTGAGGGTAGTAAGCAGATTACTAAAAGCAATTCTGCTTCACTTCAATAACAACCTTCCCCATTTTGTCTCCAAAAACTTATTTTTCCAAGAAGAATCCCAGGCTTCTTAAAGCACCCAGTGACTTTTCACACCTTAAATCTGTGAAATCCTGTCTTCTTCTGCCGTATGCATAGTTCAAACATACCAGGCGAGGCAAAGCCAGACGCCTTCCTGAAGGGACCCGAGAAATTCTTCGCTTTCTCTCTCTGGAACAAAATAAATTCCTCTCTTTCCTTCTCTGGACCAAAATGAATTCTCTGGACCATCAGTGCTAACCTTCCAAAGCCAAACCCCTTTGTGAGATGTCCTTTAAAACTACTGTAGGCCCAAGTGTTTATATTAATTTAGTATTTATATTAATATAAGGGGAAATATTTAAATCTGTCTACGCCACATGTGCCTCTGGCTTATTGCCCAGTTAATTGTCACCTCAGGCTAAACTTTGGTTTCTGTCTTGAATTTTTGTCGGAAAGAATAGAACTGATCTCAAAACATCTGCTTTTATTGTAGGAACTCGTGCTGCCATCTCCATTCCTCCCTCTTTTCTTGTAGTCTGTGTGGAAGTTCTTTAATGTGAACATTTTGACTATCCTCGTGCTCCCATGTCCACTGTCAGCACATTCAGACTTACCCAGCCGAGGTTGTCATCTTAGGCCAGGGATTTTTTAGGGATCTTTATTTTGCTGTGATACGGTTGGCACTCCTTTGACTCACTGTATCACCCCAGAGTTCTTTTCATTTTATGAGCCCAAGAGGGCAGAAAAAGAAGTAGGTGAGCAATTAAACCTTCTGAGTCGGGAGAGAGTCCCGTTGTGTTAAGCAACATTGCAGAACATCGTATGCAGTAATCTAGCAGATGAGCCACGTGGCTGCTGAGCACACATGTCCGCTTGCTGCTGTGGGCTCAGACTCCCTCATCATTAGTCTTTTCTATCTCTGCAGGGAATTATAAGGGCCACTTATTAACCTGTAAGTCATAGAGAGGTAAAGGTGTTTCCCCAAAACACCGAGGACAGAATGAAAGGTGAGGAGTGTTAGCCACAGCTCAGAAGTGCAGGAAAGTCTCTCAATTGGGTTGTTGGAGAAGTGCAGGTCTTTTTTCTTTTGGAAGTCTCCCTAGAATGGGGTCAAGGACTCTGCCCATTCTAGGATGAATAATTGGTATATTAGACACCCTCGGATATTTATCCCAAGCGTTCCTTTAGGGTTCTTAATGAGTTTGTTCAGCCATCACAGTCTCAAATGCTAAGTAGGACATTGGAATCTCTCCACAGTCCAAATTAGCACTGTCTTTTAAAGTTGAGTTTCTCATTATTCTCACTTGACATACCTTATGTATCCCACACTCACCCTAATAACAGATCGTGCTCACTGTTCCCTTTGCAACAAGACTTGAATTTTACTTAACCTGGAGGAATGCACTTCACATGTCCAGACCCAGTTCTGACTCATTCTTCAGCCCTGCATCAGTCAGTGGGGGCTAGGTTAAAGCACGGTGACAAACAACCTCCAAGTTTCAGTGGCTCAAAAATCTTCTTCCTTATTTATTTGCATGTCATCATGGGTCAGGTGAGTGGTCGCTCTGTGCCATGTCGTCCTAACACAGGAATAGAGGCAGAAGGAGGTACCATCAATAAGATCCCCATTGCTCTAGAAATGACAAAAAGCATGCTGGATAGAATTCTGTTTCTTGGAGATTTCTCCTGAAAAAGTCACATATTATTTCTTCTCACCTGCAATGGCAAAAAAAAAAAAAAAAGTCACGTGGCCATGCAAAAATTTAAGTAGGTGGGATGGAACAGTCAGAATGTGTTCATAAAAAATGAACTGAAAATATGTGGAGAACAGCGCCAATGACTATTGTGAATGCCAGCATGCATTCCTGACAACCCAGTGCTGCTGCCCTTCACACTTCTTCTGTCTTGCAAAGTATTAGAACTTCTTATCTGAAGCCATACCACTCAGAGGGACTGCAGAATACAGTCCCTCTGAGTGGTATGGCTTTAGGATGTCCTTAGAGAATTCAAGGAAAAGAAGTTAAATAATCAAAAAGTGCTTTTGGGTACAGCTGTTTAGCACTAGAGGTAGATTGTAGTGATAATAACAGAGTTAGAATTGGGGTCTCGGTCAGAGTCAGGGCTGGAAGTATGGTTAGATGTGGGGTCATGGTCAGGGTCAAGATAAAAGTCAGGGTCAGAATTATAGACCAGGTTATGGATCAGGGTTTAGGGTCAGGGTCAAAGTCTAGGAACAGGGTTAGGATTAGAAGCAGACCTTTGTTCTCCTGAGGACCCACCTGAGGAGAGGCCATGGCTTTGGAGCACCTGGTAGCATGTCCACAGTGAAGACCAAAGTTTTGTTCTCAAGTCTGACCTGGGGAGACGTAGCTGCAGGCCATGTGATGAAGGTGAGGCAAAAGCTTCCTGTCTGCTCCCCGTGTGCAGAGGAAGGAACTCCAACACTGGCTTTACTTCCACACATTATATTCTACAAGTCTTGTTTTCAGAAGCATCCCTTGCTTGAGGCTTTGGCTGCTCATCATCATAGCGTGCCCTAACATATTGTAAGATTTGGGTTTGTTTTTGGGGTGAGGTCTTCATATAGAGAGAAGAAACGCTTTGAGCCACCATCAACACAGCTGGGATGAAAGCTGGGGATGGGCAGATGCCTTTCAAGTCACCTCAATCCTGAGGCTGGAGGAAACATGTCCACCCCCTGTAAACACTTTTATTCATGTTTTAATTACTAATTTTTCTTACAGCGTTAATGTAGTCAAAACAGGCATATTAAAAAAATGAAAAGTAGGCATATTAAAACTTGCAACATTATTTAAATTTAAATATATTATTTATACCTCATCAACATTTTTATTTTGTTGAGAAAGTCTAAGGTTAATTGGCAGTATAGTTTTTTGTTGTTGTTGTTGTTTTGAGACAGAGTTTCGCGCTTGTTACCCAGGCTGGAGTGCAATGGTGCGATCTCGGCTCACTGCAACCTCTGCCTCCTGGGTTCAGGCAATTCTCCTGCCTCAGCCTCCTGAGTAGCTGGGATTACAAGCACGCACCACCATGCCCTGCTAATGTTTTGTAGTTTTAGTAGAGACGGGGTTTCACCATGTGACCAGGATGGTCTCGAACTCTTGACCTCGTGATCCACCTGCCTCGGCCTCCCAAAGTGCTGGGATTACAGGCGTGAGCCACCGCGCCCGGCTGGCAGTATAGTTTTAATAGTAGATAGAATAATGTGTGTTTTACAAACATTAACGTCCTACATTACATGTATGAACCCCGAAAATCTCAGACAGGTCTTAGATTTTTTTAGGGAGTTTATTTTGCCAAGTTTGAGGATGCATGCACCTGTGCTGTATCCTCATGAGGTCCCAACAACATGTGCCCCAGCTGGAAGGAGAACAGCTTGGTTTTATACATTTCAGGGAGACATGAGGCATCAATCATTATGTGTAAGATGTACATTGGTTCAGTCCAGAAAGGTGAGACAACTTGAAGAGAAGGCCAAACGGGGGGCTTCCAGATCATAGGTAGAAAAAGATGAATGGTTTTATTCTTTTGAGTTGCTGATTACCCTTTCCAAATGAGGAATCAGATATGCATTTATCTCGGTGAGCAGATGGGTGATTTTGGACAGAATGGGAGGCAGGTTTGCCCTGAGCAGTTCCCAGCTTGACTTTTCCCTTTAGCTTAGTGATTTTGGGTCCCCAAGGTTTATTTTTTTTCACAAGGTCTAACATGTTTTCCTATGAGCATTAATTATTCATTGTGTATTTTATTACACAAATAAGGCAGAGATTTTTTTAAAAGTATCAACTTCATGACTAGCTAAATAGACATAATTACATAAAAGTTCAACTAAATTTGGAAACATTCCAGAGTTTGGGTTTCCAATAATTCTTTGTGATTATTTTAAAGGTAAAGTATTTTTTTCTCCATAAAACATAGAAACATCTAAAATCACCCATAGGATGTCCTGCCAATTTTGTTTCTCTAGGTTCCTCATTTTCTGCAAAGCCTTATTGAGGAAATTGACTTTGAATATCCTTTTAAACTTTTCTGTTTTAGGAAGTGTTGTGGTGAAACATTGAATTATCATGGTCACAAGTTCGGTTCACATTCTTTTTTTCTTTGAATATTTTTTTCCCAGTGGCCAATATTTGATTCTGGTGTATTATGGCTAAAAGGTAGACACTGGAAAAAAATAAAGACAAGAAGTATTTGGAATAAGTGATCCAGTCACAACGATTCAATCAGCCATTGGAACATATTTTTACAAAGTCACTCTTGTTAAAATATTTATCCATGAATTGAAATAGAATCTGTAAGGTTATTATTTTTTTTCCTGGTCTAAGGTGAACAGCATTTTAGAGAATGAACCCAGGACACATCCACAGCACAAGAAAAAAATGTGAAAAATAAGTTTACACGTATGTAAAGCCCATACTCATGGAGTGAGGTGTTAGCTCCACCTTCTTGATGGCTGAGTGTCTACATTAAGTATTTGGAATTCTTTTGCAAAGGAGATTTCTATTCAACTCCATTTGATTATTCACCTACATGTACAAATGGAGACACCTAGATAATTACTTGAAGCTTTAGTTAGTATTAAACACTGCAGCATTATGTTGAACAGTTCATTCTTGTGTTGGCCAGTGGTAGCTCTTTTTATTGGCTCCAATTTTCCTTTCACATATTTCAATTTTTTTTTAGTACTTACTTACTTTCTGAAACTTCAAGATTATCCTGGCTCATATATTTACTGTCCCAGTTCTAGTATCAGACATTTCTTCAAAGAGCCTGATTCCTTTCAGAATGGTAGGAAAACTTATATCTGGCTGCTGAGTGAGCACATTGTGCCTTTTCTCTCATTAGCAATGCTAGGAAGTATATGTGTGTATGTCACCTACCTATACACACCTAGTTAGGAAGATTTTGATGTGGAACTGTATGTATCTGTATTAAACTAAACATAAGTTTATGTTGATGTCTTCACCTCTGATCTACTATCACATGAATCTTTCTACCCTTCTCCCCTTGCTAATTAAAAACCTCCCACTTCAACAGTGAGGGACCTGGTTCCTACCATCTGCGACTTATATAACTCATTGTTTGATTCCAGATACAGATACTGTGGTTTTACAGTTGTTCACAATCATCCCTGTTGGAAAGAACTTCATAAAATGGAATCCAATGATGAAGTATAGTTTATTTGCCTTCAGCCTACAGATTCTATTCATTGTTAAACACACTTAGGTCAGCACCGTTTTCCCTACACCTTCAGAGAGTTTTTTCCCACATTTGTGTCTTAGTCCATTTTGTGCTTCTGTAACACAATACCTGAGGCAGGGTAATTTGTAAGTAAAGAAGGTTCATTTGGCTCACAATGCTGGTGGCAGGAATGTCCGAGATTGGGCAGTTGCATCTGGTGGGGCCTCAGTCTTTTTTGCCTCATGGTGGAAAGTGGAAGGGGAGCAAGGGGTGCACCAGAGATCACAGCAAGAGTGAAAGCACCAGGGAAGACAAGGAAGCAAGACTCTTTTTGACTATCTACTCTTGCAGGAATTAATCCATTCCTGTGAGAGCAGACAGAACCCACCCCCATGGGAGGGCATTAATCTATTCATGAGGGATGGATCTCCATAATCCAAACGCCTTCCACTAGGCCCCACCTCCCCACACTGCCACCTTGGGGGTCAAATTTCAACATGAGTTTTTGCAGGGACAAACCACATCCAAACCATTGTAATTTGTAACATAGTTAAATTATTTTTCACATTATGGACTCTGTGCTGGGATACTCCACATCCTGAATAATATTATTTAATTGAATAGAGTTTGATTTACCAGTTTAGCTGTAAAATTCTTCATGTTTTGACAAATGGATAGTGGCCAGTATATACTATTAAGTATCATATAGAACACTTCAAACCCCCACCCCATGCAGCCAATGGCTTCCCATCTGTGTAGTTTCCCTTCTCCAGAATCTCATTAAATGAGGTCACGCTGTGTGGATTTTCCTCACACTGTCTTCTTCCACTTAGCAGTGTGCATGAAAGATCACTCATGTCTTCGCATGAGTTTATAGCTTGTTCCTTTCTATGGCGAAATAGTATTCCATTGCATAAATGTATCACAATTTGGTTATACATTTTGGGGACCAAATCTTCCTCTTCTTTGTTCCAGAGTTGAAGGCCTTCCAATTATCTGATAATAGATACATTAATAGGGGAGACAATACTTGGCTGCTTGTTCCACATGTATCATCATGTGACAAAATTCATCAGATGGCAGGATCCAGTTTACAAAGAGGTAAAAATAGCCCAAAGAAAAGAAACAAGACTAGAACCTGATAACCCACGAGGGCTATAGTTTTCCTATTTAAAAAAATTTTTTTGAGACAGGGTCTGGCTCTATGGCAGAGGCTGGAGTGCAGTGGTGCAAGCTCAGCTTATTTCACCTTCTATCTCCTGGGTACAAACAAGCCTCCCTCCTCAGCCTCCTGATTAGCTGGCACCACAGCCACATGCCATCATGCCCAGCTAATTTTTGTATTTTTAGTAGAGATGGGGTTTTGCCGTGTTGCCCAGGCTGGTCTTAAACTCTTCGCCTCCCAAAGTGCTGGGATTATAGGCATGTGCCACCATGCCTGGCTGAGTTATAGTTTTTCATTGAAACATAAAATTTCTCTCTGTAGTAACCATCATTTTTGATCATAGATAATCAAAGATTATTCTTGTTTTAAAAATAAGTCTAGTTTTGTTAGATTTTGCCTGAT
>NW_016108466.1:15170-23600 GCF_001604975.1 Cebus imitator
CTGGGTTCAGGCAATTCTCCTGCCTCAGCCTCCTGAGTAGCTGGGATTACAAGCATGCGCCACCATGCCCAGCTAATTTTTTGTATTTTTAGTAGAGACAGGGTTTCACCGTGTTGACCAGGATGGTCTCGATCTCTTGACCTCGTGATCCACCTGCCTTGGCCTCCCAAAGTGCTGGGATTACAGGCTTGAGCCACCGCGCCCGGCCCATGAACAGATTCTTATTGGACTTCTGGTAACAACTATACTGTCATGAAAATAAGAGTGTTCAGTAAGAATTTCAAAATTCTGGAGAAATCAGTCAAGGAAAAAGATAAATGCTTCGTTTCTGTTTAAATAAATGTAACCTACTAAATTGCTGTGAGTTATAGTTAGCTTAAGAGAAAGAGATTTCTTAAATCCAGAAACTATAACATTAAAGAACCAGCAATGCTCAAAAGAAGCTATAAAATTATAATCAATTTTCAACAGTTTATTCAGTGCCATGTACTCAATTCCAGTCTTGCTGAATCTTGGGTTAGCAGTGTCATGAACCCATCAGTTTCGCAACTAGACTTCTGGACAGCTTCACTGAGTCAAGTGTATGGTCTTAAAGTTATTTGAGCAATATCATCAGCCTGTAACCAGAGTACCTGTCATAATCTTTTCTGTGTGCCTCAGAGGGAGTCCTGTGTTGGAGATGAACATTCTGATCCATAGCTGATTGCAGGAGCTTTTAGGAAAGCATCAGTGCTAAATAATATCTCAATGCCAAACAGCATGAAATGACCATGACAAAAGATCTGATGAGAGTTCATTATACCACAACTGACAAGGATATTCAATTTTGTCTGTGGCATATGACATTTAAAATAATAATTGAAAATATGACTCATAACACTATACCAGCACGTAGCATGGATAAGGAGGACATTGACAAATTTCCAGGAATTTTATATAATTTCTGAAAACATAACATTTTACCAATTCAAATATAACACAGGGAAGGTTAGATATCTCTTTTTACTTGTGTATTTGGTATAGTTTTTCTTACAAAAAATACATCCTACTTTATTTGCATAACTTGCCCTACTTTTCCTGCATACTTTGCATAGAGTTTCTAGCTATTCTATTATTTCTAGTGATTTTATTTATGTATAGATTATATTTTTAACACTTAGTAATCTTTATTTTCCAGAGTAAACTAGGAAGTAGACAATTTTAAATTGTCATATATTAACATTCTATAGTAGATTAGAAAATGTATGAGTATACAATCTCCCAACATCTATAGTGGTGTTTCCTCATAGTACAATTTCTCAGTGTTGTAGACCAAAAAAAAAAAAAAAAAAAAAGTTTATTAACAGGCCAAAATATCTGTATTCTCTCCGTAAAAATAGGGGACAAAAGTATATAAAATTGAATTAGTTATGTTCTGTAATTAATGTTTTATTATTGTATCTTATTTATAAATGATCTAGATATTTAATGCAAATCTTTTAGTTAGCTTAACTTTAAGGTTAAAAATTATCAAAAGTACTTTGGAAACTATTATTAGGCAGATTTACTGTAAAAAATTATTATTGAAATAATGTTTTTTTATAAGAATAAGAACTTAATTAGAATCAATCTATAAACTTTAAGATTTTAAGCATCTAGTAAGTATAATATTAGCTTATTTGAGTAGAACTGAAGAAGAATAGAAATTTATGTTTGTTTTATATTCAATAGTGATAGTTCTGAAGGCATAGTTGTTTTATTACACCAAAAATATTAAATTGATCTTATTTAACTATGTTTTATGTAAATTGTGTTAACTTGAAAAACATATCAGTTTCTACATTTCTAGGAGTTTGGGGAATATTTATGTATAAATGCTTATTTTTTTTCCAAGCTAAGTTAGAATAGAGCATTTTTAGAGGATTTTATAAATGAATTTTGCATTGCTATCTGGAGTTAAGAAAATATCACATATACATAACATACATTAATAGGCAAAAAATACAAATAGAGATCTCATAGTTTTCATCCTAAAATTTTAGCCATGAATCAGGCATACATATTCTCATGGTTAATTTTAAAAATCTGCTTGATTGGATTAAGAGACACGCAACTGGTAAACCACAGTTTCAATATTTCTGCTCATTTGATTACAAGTTCTCACGCGTTAAAACTAATTAACAAAATGACAATTTCTAGGACTTCTGTGGGAGAGTATGGAAGGTCTTTTGAACTTTGTAAGACAGTCAACTGAAGAATGATGAGGTTCATAAATTTGGAAAGGAGGGATTTTGTTTTTTACATTTTTATTTATTTATTTTTTTTGAGAAGGTGTTTCACTCTTGTTGCCCAGGCTTGAGTACAATGGTGTGATCTTGGTTCACTGCAACCTCCACCTCCCAGGTTCAACCAGTTCTCCTTCCTCAGTCTCTCAATTAGTTGGGATTACAGGTGTCCATCACCAAGCCTGGCTAATTTTTTGTATTTTCAGTAGAGACAGGGTTTCACCATGTTGGCCAGGCTGGTCTCAAACTCCTGAACTCAGGTGACCCACCCACTTTGGCTTCCCAAAATGCTGTGATTACAGGCATGAGCGCCTGCACCCAGTGAGAGATTTACTTCCTGTAAAGGGTTGCAGCCTGCAGGGTAGTCCTTTTAATAGGCTGGGAAGCATAGACTCCAGCCAGAAGCCAGAAGCAGACACTTTAAGGGAGAGATAAAGGAAACAAAAATTTATGCTGAGTGGCATGGCCAAATACAAATATTTAATAAGCTCTAGGAGGAGTCATGAATATTTATGAAAGGAGAAATGAGTGCAATCGCAGTTGAGTTTCTTACTTCCTCATGGGTCCCATGTACAAAAAATGGCAGTGTTACCATGACGACAGGGTAAAGGGTGAAGTTTTCAGCCTTCTGACATCAAAAGGTGAAGCAGAGGACATGAAAACTTGCTCTGTGCATCCACTGTATACTGTCCAGACCCTCTCTGTCATGGGTGGTCTCTTATCAGGCAAGAAAGGAAAGGCAGCTTCAGGCAGATGGTTGATATCAGTGGTGGAGTCTTTTGAAGGGGCTGGTTTCTCTTAAATCCTTTGGTTAGGTGTCTGTTCAGATTTGTGTGCATCTTTAATTGGGCTGCTTTACTTGGTTTTAAGATATTTTTGTATATTGAATACAAATTCTTTCTCAGATCTGTATTTTGCAAATAGTTTCTTTCAATATGTGGCTCGTGTTTTTATTCCCTTAACAAGATATTTTCCAGAGTATACACTTTTAATATTAAAAAAAATCCACCTAATTCTTTCTTTGGTGTGTATTGACAGTTTATGTTGTTTGTTAAAATTCATTACCGTACCCAAGAGCAGATAGCTTTTATTCTGTTTTCTTCTAGAAATTGTATAGTTTTGCATTTTTAGTGTAAGGATGATTTTGAGTGATTATTTGTATAAGTTGCAAAGTTTTCATCTACATTCATTTTATTTTCTATGGTTTCCAATGAATTGTTCCTTCACTTATTTTGGGAAAGACACAGGATAGTGGGCTCTGTTAGAGTCGGTAGATAGCTAGACATGAACATGATGGGAAGGCTCACCTGGAGGGACCATCAAAAGCGTATATATTAATAGCATCTCTAATGCTGGAGTGGATGGGCACTTGTCAGTTGTGGGCAGGAGGAAGAAGAGGTACCTATACAGAAAGAAACACCCTAGAACTCCTCTTAGGATGCCCCAATCATCATTCACTCTACAGTTAAAATGTCAGAAAATTGCTAGCTACATGCTGAAAGGGGGCATTTTTAAGAGAAACCTGGGGAAGATTTTTCTTCTCAGATTAGGGGAGGGAAGGGCATCCGAGAGAGATAGGGAGGCACAGGAGGTACAGACGTGACTGCTATAGGGCCTTCCTGGGAGGCTGGAAGGATCCAGCCACAACAGTGGATTTGGATTAATCACCACACATGTGCCTTAACCAACAGTGAGGAGGCCCCACAAGCCAAAGAGAGGAAAGTCGGGACCTGCTCCTACCTAAGGTAGGAGCAGAAAAACCAGACAAAACAGGTGGAGAGTTGAGACAGAGGCAGGAATGTGAAGAAGTACATAATAAAATTCACTACACAGGACTCCTGGGCTGTTTTCCTGCACAGTCAGCATGCTCCTCCCTTGGGGCCTACTTATATTTTCTATAAGAAGCTCTTTACACTGTATTTATTTTCAATAAAGTTATCTGCCATCTTTGTACTGCCTCTTGGTTAAAATATTCCTCCCAAGTTAGACAAGAACTGAGACATCAGCTCTTTCCAGTAATAGCTCCATTTCAGTTTGAATTTCCAGAACTGTGGGTGTTGAATAAACTGGCTTTCTGACTTTAAGTGCTGCAGAAGGAGGCCAGTAGGGGGCGCCAGCCATCACACTGGGAGCAAGAGGGCCCTGCAGTGTCCCAGCTGCCTCCAGGGGACGTGCTGCCACAACACTGAGCAAGAGGGTCCTACAGTGTCCCCTGCTGCCAGCAGGGGGCATGCCAACACTACACTGTGCACAAGAGGGCCCTACATTGTCCCAAGCAGCCAGCAGGGGGCGTGCCACCAGTACGCTATTGGCAAGATGGCCCCACGGTGTCCCAGCTGTCAGCAGGGCCATTACACTGTGAGCCAGAGGGCCCTACAGTGTGCCGAGCAGCCTACAGGGGGCACACCAATACCACACCATGAGCAAGAGGACCCGGCAGTGCTCTAGTTCCCATCACGGGAGTGCTGCCAGGATACTATGAGCAAGAGGGTCTTGCAGTGCCCCCAGCAGCCAGCGGGAGGCGTGCCCCCACTACACGAGAGTACGAGTGCCCAGCAGCACAGGCACCACACCGTGGGCAAGAGGATGTAGCACTGTCCTGTTTGCCAGCAGCGGGCATATTGCCACTACACTGTGATCAAGAGAGCCCTGCAGTGCTCCAGCTGCCGGCAGGTGATGCCGGTCAGCACACTGTAATAGGGCCCTGCAGTGGCCCTAGCCGCCAGAAGGGGGCACGGGCACAGCATCGAGAGCAAGAGGGCCCTGCAGTGCAGGCCCCCAGCAGAGGCGCCCACGCCCGCCTTTCAGATTCCTGAGGCTCTGCCACTGGTGTGAATCATGTCACACCACCGTGATGCATTGAGTCACAGCGGTCTGCAGAGTTGCGTTCTCCTCTGTATAGAACTGGGGGGGCATGGTGAGGGTGGAGCTGCGTCCTCCTCAGCACAGACCCTGGGGCGGGATTCTTACTGCAAGAGGGCCTTGCAGTGGCTCTAGCTGCTATCAGGGGGTGCGGGCACAGGACCATGAGCAAGAGGGTCCCTGCACTGCCTGACCACCAGCAGGGGGCGCCAGAGCCTGCCTTTTCAGTTGGCATCACGGCGCCGGTGCACGTCACGTCACGGCGGTCTGTAGAGTTGTGTTCGCATCAGTACAGACCTGTGGGGCACTGCGACAGTGGCGCTGCGTTCTCCACAGCACAGACGTCGCAGGCACAGCCTGTTTGGGACAACTCTGGGTTGTGTCCACGGTGAGTAAAATCTTTCCTGTTTGCATTCCTAACTGCTTAGGGTCAGAGACTAGTAAGAAGAGCTCTGTGCGGGGAACTGGACACGAAAAGCCCCCCTGATTGTTGCGCACCTAGGTTCTCGCCACCCAAGGCCAGGCGGCTGCAGTGTGAGGTGCACACCACAGCCTCAGAAGACAAATGGAGAGTTCCTAAGGCAGATATGACCTCTGAAATCCGAATACAATAACCCTGGTGCTCGGGTAGAAAACACCTAATGCTAATGCAAAGCCTCAGTCCAAAAATGTTACTGTAAAATCAGCACTACTCACGCGGCCTTGCCAGTACAGCAGTTTTAATAATCAACACTGACATATCAGTGCAAACGTGGAAACGAACGTGTGGTTAGGGTTTAGGGTGAGGATTAGGGCGAGGGGATAGGTTTAGAGTTAGGGGTTACCAGTCAGGGGTTAGGATATAGGGGTTAGAAAAATTTTAGGCCAAATAAATTTGTTGTTGTTGTTGTTGTTGTTGTTGTTGTTGTTGTTGTTGTTGTTGTTGTTGTTGTTGTTGTTGTTGTTGTTGTTGTTGTTGTTGTTGTTGTTGTTGTTGTTGTTGTTGTTGTTTTGGGACGGAGTTTCACTCTTGTTACCCAGGCTGGAGTGCAATGGCGCAATCTCGGCTCACCGCAACCTCCGCCTCCTGGGTTCAGGCAATTCTCCTGCCTCAGCCTCCTGAGTAGCTGGGACTACAGGCACGCACCACCATGCCCAGCTAAATTTTTTTTGTATTTTTGGTAGAGACGGGGTTTCACCATGTTGACCAGGATGGTCTCGATATCTTGACCTCGTGATCCACCCGCCTCGGCCTCCCAAAGTGCTGGGATTACAGGCTTGAGCCACCGCGCCCGGCAGCCAAATAAATTTAAACAGTTTGCTTGAGCAAAAGAATGATTCATGAATCATGCCTGAAGCACAAGAATGGAAAACAGGGCTTGGGGCTTCCTAGCGGTGGCAGTGAAATGAGGTCTCTCATTGGCTCCAGCTGGGCGACCAAAGGCTGTGGGGATGGTTCCCTCAGCATCCCTAATCATACAGCCAGCTAGCAGCTGGGCTTTTTGTTAGTGACTGGTTGGTTTGTTAACGTGTTTAAGCCAGTTTAAATGACTCCAAGTTTGGTTTCCATTTGCTTAGGCAAGACCTCAGGCTAACGGCTTCTTCCTTTTTTGCTTTAATGTAACAGAACCATAATTCATTTTCATTTTACTTTACTGACATTAATAAAAGTAAGTTCACATTTTTGTTGTTATTGAGAAAGTTGGTTTTATTGGCAACCTATTTGTGATGGTGCATAAAATAATGTTTGTTAATCATTAGCATCTTAGATTAGATGAAATATGTTAACTCTATTAAGCTTTGTTATTAAACCATAGTAGGAGTTCAGCTGCTTTTTTTCTCCTAGGTTTTAATCATTGAAAACACAGTCATGCATCAAATAATGATGTGGATACTTTCTGAAAAATGTGCCTTTAGTGATTTCATCTTTGTGCAAACACCATCAAGTGTCCTTATAAAACCTGGATGGTGTAGCCCACTTCACACGTAAGTGATATGGTATAGCTTCTTGCTTTCAGGCTACATACCTGAATAGCTCATCTCTGTACTGAATGCTGTAGTCAAATGTCACACCATGGTGATTGTGGACTGGGATCCCAAAATATCTGAGTCAGGTCTCAGTCAAGTAAAAAGCTTATTTCGCCAAGGTTAAGGACATGCCACTGACACAGCCTCAGGAGGTCCTGACAACATGGGCCCAAGGTGGTCAAGGTAGAGCTTGCTTTTATATATTTTAGAGAGACATGAGACACCAATCAATATGTGTAAGATGTAAAGTCATTTGGTTGAGTGAGGTGGAACAGCTAGAAGTAGGAAGGCGGGGTGGCGGGTGGTTCTAGGTCAGAAGTAGATAAAACAAAAGTTGCATTCTTTTGAATTTTTTGATCAGCCTTCCACTGAATACAATTTAGTCTGATTCAGAGAATTTGCATTTTTACATATACAGTAGGGCAGAGGAATGGTGTGATCTTGGCCCACCACACCCGCCTCCTCCCTGGTTTAAACGATTGTCTTGCCGCATCCGCCCCAGTAGCTGGGAGTACAGGCATGCACCACCAAGCCTGCGTCATTTTTGTATTTTTAGTAGAGATGGGGTTTCTCCGTGTTTGTCAGGTGGGACTTGAGCTCCCGACCTCAGGATTACAGATGTGAGCCAGCGTGCCTGGTCAGGAAGCTTATTTTGATTCTGATATTGTCAACTGTATTTCAGGTATAACTTGTTTTCCTTAAAGCATTAAATACTGCATTGGTTTTGTATTACACAGATAAAACACAGACCCCTTTTTATCACATTCGTTGCTAGTGATATTGACAACTAAATTCAGATACATTCCAGAGTCTGGGCTTCTGGTAATTCTTAGTGATCTTCTAAAGGTAAATTACTTTTTCTCACAAGACACAGTGACATCTAAAGTCACATTGATTGTCCTGCCACTTTTGTTTCTCTAGTTTCATCGATTTCTTTAAAGCATCTTTGGGGGAATAACTTTGACTATCCCTTTAAACTTTTCAGTGTTAGAAAGCACCGTCATGAAACATTGAATAATTGTGGTCACAAATTCCCTTTACAGTCTTCCTTTGAATATTTTTTCCAATGGTAAGTATTTGCTTTTGTTGTATTGTGGCTAAAAGGAATGTTGGGAAACAAAACAAAGACAAGCATTCATTATAGTAAGGGTTTCAGTCGCAATCAATTGCTATTTTAATTTTTTTTTTTAAGTTATACTTTTGAAAACATCCTGCTGTAAATTGAAATTGTCTCCAAACCTGAATTCTTTCCTTGATTCTAAGGTGTTCAGATTTCCTAGAGAGTGAACCACACCAC
>NW_016108466.1:24048-26088 GCF_001604975.1 Cebus imitator
CCAAAGTGCTGGGATTACAGGCTTGAGCCACCGCGCCCGGCCTATGGATGTGTTATTTTAACATAAATCTTGTAAAATAGGCATTTGATTGAAATTATATATGTTTGCATAAATTACTTTGCGGCATCATGAATGCCCTTGTTTTGAAAAGTAGGAAGTTAGTGTCAATTACTACTTATTATTAGTACAAATAAGTAAGCAGATATTTGAAAAAAATTACAATTTTTAAATAAAGGTTTTATTTTAAATTAGTTTTAGATTCACACTGAAATTGGGAGGAAAATGCAGATTTCCTTTGTAGACCCAAACTAGTTTCCCCTCGTTTTAATATATCAACATGTATCAGATATGTTATTAACATTTTTTTTTTCAGATGGAGTCTTGCTCTGTAACCCAGGTTGGAGTGCAATGGCACAATACTGGCTCCTCGCACCTACTACCACCCATGTTTAAGTGATTCTCCTGCTTCAGCCTCCCAAGTAGCTGGGATTACAGGTGCCCACCAGCACCCTTGGCTAATTTTTTGTATTTTTAGTAGAGACGGGGTTTCGCCATGTTGGCCAGGCTGGTTTGGAACTCCTCATCTCAGATGATTTACCAGTCTAAGCCTTCGAAAGTTCTGGGATGACAGGCATGAGCCACCATGCCCAGCCTACTATCAGTATATTTGCTTAGGTTAGGTATCTGTTGAGATATTTACCCAGTTTTAAAATCACGTATGTATTTTGTAAATATCTTCTCACATCTCTCTTGTCTTTTGGTTCTCTGAATACAGTTTTGCACAGTAGAATACTTAGTTTTATAAAATCTGTGTTATCAATATTTTCATGAATTGGCATTTTATGTTTTGTGTTACAACTCAACACCAAACTCAACGTCATATTGATTTTCTTTTAGATTTTTTATAGTTTTGCATTTAAAATTACAGTCTATGGACTATTTTGAGTAAGTTTTTGTTTTTCTTCATTTGTGTATATATTCATTTCATTCTACAAGGCTTCCAAAGTCTCCCATCACGGTCTTTGGGAAGGAATGGCTACAGTGGGCTTCATTTTGGTTTGAATTTCTAAAATTATTACATTGAGTCAACTCAATATTGAATTTTATAGGTATTTCAGGACAGCCAGGAGGGGTTTCACGTCCACCTAGGAACTGAGCAAGAGTGTCTGTGCTGAGCTCTGGCATCACCAGAGGGTGCACGAACCCACCGCTGACCAACTTCCCTCTGAGGTGCCAGAAGCAGCAAGGAGCTTTATCTTCCTCAGGGCAGCATGAAGGTCCTGTCAACTTGGTGTTGTACATCAGTGAGTAACAAACTTCCTGTCCAAAGCCCTGAGTGCAGAGGAGAGAGTCTTCAGAGAGTACTCAGCAGAGGAAGGAATTCAGCTAGAAAAACAAAACCCTCAAATCCACTGTTTTGACTATGCTCTGATATTGTCAGTGTCCAAGACACAGTGGCTGCTAATAAATATTCTCACAGTGGTCTCTAATATAGTAATCACACCGTGCCCTAACACCAATATAATGTTCACACCATGCCCTAACACTAATATCCACATCATGCCATAACGCTAATATATCCACCCAGTAGCTTCTAATACTAGTAAATACAATAATGTCTACTAAATGGAGTCTGTTGACATTGAGACTTTTATAAGGATTTCACAGCTTTGGTTGAACTATAGCCTCTATAATGGATTTTGATGAGGTCTTTGCTTTCCTGGCATGCTATTGTGGCATGCTATTGATATGGTTGTTTAAAAAAGTAGTTTACTTTCCAATAATGTCATACTTCTAGGAATCTTCCAATAGCAGTACAAAGTATAACCTGTTTCTTCTCTTAGATTTTGCAGCAGTCATTGCTATACTAGATTTACAATGTCCCAGAAAATACTTCAGTATATTTCACCCAAAGTACACTCTCCCAGGTAACCGCCACATAACGCCTAGATCAGGAAATCAGCATGGTTCCTACCTGATAATTCAGCCTACAAACTCATTTCACTTTTCCCTTCTGTACCGCCTGGGAGTATGATGTGT
>NW_016108466.1:26243-28123 GCF_001604975.1 Cebus imitator
CCCAGCTAATTTTTTGTATTTTTAGTAGAGACGGGGTTTCACCGTGTTGACCAGGATGGTCTCGATCTCTTGACCTCGTGATCCACCCGCCTCGGCCTCCCAAAGTGCTGGGATTACAGGTTTGAGCCACCGCGCCCAGCTGATGTGTTTTTTCATTGTTCTGATCCAGTTTTCTTTTCCTGGCACCATTCCCCAGACTTTCCTGCATATTTGTCACCTTGACACATTTAAAGAGCATACAAGTTTTTGTTTGAACGCCTGTCTTCAGTTCTTTGGGGTATATGCCGAGGAATGGAATCATTGAGTCATATGGCAAATCTAGTTGCAACTATTTGAAGAAACACCAAATGATTTTACACATAGGCTGGATCGTGTAATACTGTCAGAAGCAGTGTTTAAGGGTTCAAGCTTCTGCACATCTTTGTCAACCCTTTTTTTTTTTAAGTATAAGTATTCTAGTGTGAAATTATTTGAATTTTTTTTGAGACGGAGTCTTTCTCTGTCGCCCAGGCTGGATTGCAGTAGCACCACCTCAGCTCACTGCAAACTTCTCCTCCCGGGTTGAAGTGATCTTCCTACCTCAGCCAGCTGAGGAGCTGGGATTACAGGCACAGGCCACTATGCCCGACTAATTTTTGTATTTGCCATAGAGACAGGTGTTCTTCATGTTGGTCAGGCTGGTCTCAAACTGCTAACGTCAGGTGCTCTGCTCACCTCAGCCTCCCAAATTGCTGGGATTACAGGCGTGAGCCACTGCACCCTGCCACTCCCAGGCGTTTTGGTTTTCTTTCTTTTTTTCTTTTTCAGATGGAATCTTGCCGTTTCAGCCAGGGTGGAGTGCAGTGGCTCAATATCGGCTTACTGCAGCCTCCACCTCCTGGGTTCAAGCAATTCTCCTGCCTCAGCCTCCCAAGTAGCTAGGATTCCAAATGCATGCTAGCAGACCCGGGTTATTTTCATATTTTTAGTAGAGACGAGGTTTTGCCATATTGGCCAACTGGTCTTGAACTCCTAACCTCAAGTGATCTGTCTGCCTTGGCTTCCCAAAGCGCTGGGATTACAGGCATGAACCACCGTGCCCACCCCTTTTGTGAGAAAGGGTCCTGTGCTGTCGCCCAAGCTGGAGTGAAGGGTTGTGATCTTGGCTTACTGTGACCTCCACATTGTGGGCTCAAGCAGTCCTCCCATTTCAGCCTCCCAAGTAGCTGGGACTACAGGTGTGTGCCACCATGAACTGGCTAATTTTTGTATTTCCAGTAGAGAGGGGGTTTTGCCATGTCGTCCTTGCTGGTCTTGAACTCCTGGAATCACGTGATGCACCAGCCTCAGCTTCCTCTTGTGCTGGGATTACAGGCATCAACTGATGTGCCCAGGCAGTTTTTAACTTTTTGAGGAATTACCAAACTGTGTTAAAAACAGGCTGCACTCTTTCAGTTTCCCGTACAGTATTTAAGGATTGCGATTTCTCTCTCACCTTGTCAACACTTGTTAATTTACATTTGTGGGATTATAGGTTTTCTGGTGTGTGTGAGGGAGTATTTCGTGGTTTCAGTTTAGGTGGCCATAACGATAATGATAGTGGTCATCTTTTTGTGTGCTTGTTTTCCATTTGCATATATTATTGGCAAAGTGTGTGTATGTCATTGTGTATGACATTGAGTATGACACTGAGTATGTCATTCAGTTTAGATGGCCATAATGATAATGATATTATTCATCTTTTATGTGCCTGTTTTCCATTTGGATGTCTTATTGGTGAAGTGTATGTTCAACTGTTTCTCCATTTTGTAATTTGGTTGTTTTTGTTGTTGAGTTATTCAAATTACACATTGTGGATAACAGACTGTTAGATATGTAATGCACAAATATTTTCTTCTTTT
>NW_016108466.1:29238-36845 GCF_001604975.1 Cebus imitator
AGACATCTTGCAGAACCAAAATGTAAATGTAGCATGGAACCAAAAAATAACCTTTGTTGATTTTTTTTCCCTTTTTCTTCCCTCACCCCTGTGATACGGAGCCTTGCTCTGTTTCCCAGGCTGTAGTGCAGTGGTGTGTTGTCGGCTCACTGCAACCTCTACCTCCTGGTTTCAGATGATTCTCCTGCCTCAGCCTCCCAAGCAGCTGAGATTATGGTATCCCACTACCATGCCCAGCTAATCTTTTGTACTTATTTATTTATTTTTGAGATGGAGTCTTGCTCTGTCACCCAGGCTGGAGTGCAGTAGCACCATCTCGGCTCACTGCAAACTTCACCTCCTGGGTTGAAGTGATGTTCCTATGTCAGCCAGCTGAGGAGCTGGGATTACAGGTACATGCCACTCGACCGGGTAATTTTTGTATTTTCCATAGAGACACATATTCTTCATGTTGGTCAGGCTGGACTCAAACTGCTAACGTCAGGTGCTCTGCTTGCCTCAGCCTCTCAAATTGGTGGGTTGACGGGCGTGAGCCACTGCACCCTGCCACTCCCAGGGATTTTGGTTTTCTTTCCTTTTTTCTCTTTCAGATGGGATCTTGCTGTGTCAGCCAGGCTGGAGTGCTGTGGATCGATATCAGCTTACTGCAGCCTCCACCTCCTGGGTTCAAGCAGTTCTGCTGCCTCTGACTCCCAAGTAGCTGGGATTCCAATTGCGTGCTAGCAAGCCCTGGTAATTTTCACATTTTTAGTAGGGAGGGAGTTTTGCCATATCGGCAAAGCTCCTCTTGAACTTCTAACGTTAAATGATTTGTCCGTCTCAGCCTTTCCAAGTGCTGGGATTAGAGGTGTGAACCACCATGCCCGTGCTTTCTTTTTTGAGACAGAGTCCTGTGCTGTCACCCAAGCTGGAGTGCAGGGTTGTGATCTTGGGTTATTGTGACCTCCACATTGTGGGCTCAAGCAGTCCCCCCGTTTCAGCCTTCCAAGTAGCTGGGACTACAGGTGTGTGCCACCATGAACTGGCTAATTTTTGTATTTCTAGTGGAGGGGGGGTTTTGCCTTGTCGTCCTTGCTGGTCTTGAAATCCTGGAGTCACGTGATGCAACTGCCTCGGCTTCCCCATGTGCTGGGATTACAGGCATCAACTAATGTGCCCAGGCAGTTTTTAACTTTATGAGGAATTACCAAACTATGTTAAACACAGGCTGCACCATTTCCATTCCCCATACAATATTTAAGGGTTGTGATTTCTCTCTGACCTTGCCAACACTTGTTATTTTACATTTCTTGGATTATAGCCTTTCTAGTGTGTGTGAGGGAGTATGTCGTGGTTTCAGTTTAGATGGCCATAATGATAATGATACTGATCATCTTTTTATCTGCTTGTTTTCCATTTATTATTGTCAAAGTGTGTGTATGTCATTTTATATGTCATTGTGTATGACATTGAGTATGTCATTCAGTTTAGATGGCCATATGATAATGATATTATTCATCTTTTATGTGCCTGTTTTCCATTTGGATGTCTTATTGGCGGAGTATATGTTGTTTCTCCATTTTGTAATTTTTGTTGTTGAGTCATACAAATTATACATTGTGGTTAGCAGAGTTTTAGATAGGTAATGCACCAATATTTTCTTCCTTTAGTGTGGGTTGTGTTTTAACTTTTTTTTTTTTTTTTTTTATTGAAGATGGACTTATTCTTGCTCTGTTTCCCAGGCTGGAGTGCAGTGGTGCGATCTCGGCTCATGGCAACCTTTACCTCCTGGTTTTAAATGATTCTCCTGACTCAGCCTCTCAAGTAGCTGAGATTACAGTCTCCCACTAGCATGCCCAGCTAATTTTCTGTATTTATTTATTTATTTTTGAGACGTTGTTTTGCTCTGTCACCCAGGCAGAGGTGCAGCATTGCAATGTCGGCTCACTGCAACTTCCACCTCCCAGGTTCAAGTGATTCTTCTCCCTGAGCCTACTGACTAGCTGCGATTACAAGCCGGTGCCACCATGCCCGACAAATTTTTGTATTCTTGATGATTGGTGAGAGGGTGGTGATTGAAACCAGCTCATTTCCCATATACCACTGAGGCCAGCTCACCTTTGCTGCAGAGGGTTCTTGACTCTTACTTTGTAGCAGGAACTCCTAAGTTAATCAAGCCTTTTCAAGAATTTCAGGTGAAAAGGCAAGCTATGTCAGGTTAGACCCAATGTTAAAATTTGTACCAGGCAAATTTTCATTAGAGACAAGGGACCAAAGACTGTGCCGATGGAATCTAATGTCTTTTCATGTTGACTTCAATCCAGTAAAACTCTTGTGAAGCCATTTAACTGTAAAATTGAGCCTGGGGGAGGTAGTGCACCCACTGAAGTTAGAGGTCCAAAGATTTGGATTTGATTTCCAGCCCTCTGCCACAGTCAACCACTCAATTTCAAGTGACAAGCCTTAAGCAGGTGACTTTCTGTCTCTGTTTCTCTATTTCTGCACAGGGATTTCTGTGGGAGTTAAGTCCCACTGGGAAACGATCCCTTTTCCAGCTCAGTGCCTGATTTGTTGAGTATACTTGTCAATCTGGACTTTAATACACCTATGGTTTTGGATTAACTCTGTTACCTCTGCTAGAAATTAACACAGACAATTGACAGTTGATTGACAAGAATGAGAATCAGTTCTAAAGAATTCAAATGGAACTGAATCCTTTATTACTAAAAGGATGCTCAACTCAAGTGGACACAGATCACTCATTTTGACATCATCAGCTATGGCACTGAGAGACAACTTTTTGAAAATACACAGCTAAAACTGTCCATGCTTTAAGTGCGAGACAAGTTTTTCAGAATACTTTAAGCGCTAAAGCACTTAAAGCAGGGACCATTTTTGCTGTGTACTTTGAAAAAGTTGTGCGCTCTACAAATCAAAAGCTACTTTTGTTGTTACTTTTGGTCCCCAGGGGATTGGGAATCCTTTTCAGACAGCATAAGAGACACGAGTCCTTGGCAGTCCTCTTGTCTGCCTGTGAGGATGAAATGAGGGCGTGTAGCACTTTGGGAAGTGTCCAGGCACACAGGTAGGCTTGCTACACAGCAGAGCTTCCTAATGGTGGTGAGGTCTTAGTCATCATGAGCCATGTCTGAATGAATTAATCACATTTCATATGCAAGCATGCTCTCTGTTTGACTGTGCTGTTGTTTTTAATCACAGCATCATTGACAATGCTTTAACTTGATAGCCATGCCTAATTTCATTCTACGTAATAATGTGTGGGCTTGAGGAGGAGGCAGCATTGGGGGAGAAGGAGGGAGAATGGACGTGTGAATTAGGGAAAGGTGTCTCTTCCTTTGGATCATGGATGGGTTCAAAGCCCAGCTCATACTACTAAGTATTTGGCTGGACACTACCAGTTGTGTGTGAAGCGTGTGTGTGTGTCTGTGTGTGTGTGTGTGTGTGCATGTGTGCATGTGTGTGTGTGTGTGTGTGTGTGTGTGCATGTGTGTGTGTGTGTGTGTGTGTCTGCTTTTGTCTCCAGGCCTGAGCAGCAAATCCTTCTTCCTGTGGTAGCATGTTACTCAGAACCTTGGATAACCCGCAGCCCTCCTAAAAACACAATACATCTATGTTTTAAGACATTTATCTTGATCATTGGTGAGAGGGTGGTGATTGAAACCAGCTCATTTCCCATTTACCACTGAGGCCAGCTCACCTTTGCTGCAGAGTGTTCTTGACTCTTACTTTGTGGCAGGAACTCCTAAGTTAATCAAGCCTTTTCAAGAGTTTCAATTGGAAAGGCAAGATATGTCAGGTTAGACCCAATGTCAGAATTGGAACCAGGGAAATTCCCATTAGAGACAAGGGACCAAAGACTGTGCTGATGGAACCGAATGTCATTTCATGTTGACTTCAATCCAGTAAAGCTCTTGTGAAGCCATTTAACTGTAACATTGGGCCTGGGGAGGCAGTGCACCCTCTGAAATTAGAGATTGGAAGATTTGGATTTGATTTCCAGCCCTCTGCCTGTCAGTCAGCCACTCACTTTGAAGTGACAAGCCTTAGGCTGGTGACTTTCTGTCTCTGTTTCTCGATTTCTGCACAGGGATTTCTGTGGGTCTAAAGGCCCACTGGGAAACGATCCCTTTTCCAGTTCAGTGCCTGGTTTGTTAAGTATACTTGTCAATTTGGACTTTAATACATCTATGGTTTGGATTAACTCTGTTACCTCTGCTAGAAATTAACACAGAAAATTGACAGTTGATTGACAAGAATGAGAATCAGTTCTAAAGAATTCAAATGGAACTGAATCCTTTATTACTAAAAGAATGCTCAACTCAAGTAGACACAGATCACTCATTTTGACTTCCTTAGCTATGGCACTGAGAGACAACTTTTTGAAAATATACAGCTAAAACTGTCCATGCTTTAAGTGCTAGACAAGTTTTTCAGAACACTTTAAGTGCTAAAGCACTTATAGCAGGGACGGTTTTAGCTGTGTATTTTGAAAAAGTTGTGTGCTCTACAAATAAGAAGCTACTTTGTTTTTACTTTTGGCCCCCAGAGGAAATGGGAGTCCGTTTCAGACAGCATGGGATGACACAAGAGTCCTTCGCAGTCCTCTTGTCTGTCTTGGAGGGTGAAATGAGTGCGTGAAGCACTTTGGGAGGTGTCAAGGCACACATGTAGGCTTGCTACACAGCAGAGCTTCCTCCTGGTGGCGTGGTCCTAGTCATCATGAGCCATGTCTGAATGAATTAATCACATTTCATATGCAAGCACGTTCTCTGTTTGACTGTGCTGTTGTTTTTAATCAGAGCATCATTGACAATGCTGTAACTTGATAGCCATGACTAATTTTGTTCTCCATAATAACGTGTGGGCTTGAGGAGGAGGCAGCATTGGGGGAGAAGGGGAAAGAACTGATGTGTGAATTAGGGAAAGGTGTCTCTTCCTTTGGATTACGGATGGGTTCAAAGTCCACCTCATTCTACTAAGTATTTGGTGGGACACTGCCAGTTGTGTGTGAAGCCTGTGTGTGCATGTGTGTGTGAGTGAGTGTGTGTGTGTGTGTGGGTGTGTGGATGTGTGGGTGTGTCTGTGTTTCAGTCTCCAGGCCTGAGCTGCAAGTCCTTCTCCCTGTGGTAGCATGTTACTCAGAACCTTGGATAACCCCCAGTCCTCCTAAAAATAAAATACATGTATGTTTTAAGACATTTATCTTGATGATTGGTGAGAGGGTGGTGATTGAAACCAGCTCATTTCCCATTTAACACTGAGGCCAGCTCGACTTTGCTGCAGAGGGTTCTTGACTCTTACTTTGTAGCAGGAACTCCTAAGTTAATCAAGCCTTTTCAAGAGTTTCAGGTGGAAAGGCAAGATATGTCAGGTTAGACCCAATGTTAAAATTTGAGCCCGGCAAATTCTCATTAGAGACAAGAGGCAAAAGACTCTGCCGATGGAATCTAATGCTTTTTAGTGTTGACTTCTTTCCAGTACAGCTCTTGCTAAGCCATTTAAGAGTAAAATTGGGCCTGGGGGAGGCAGTGCACCCTCTGAAATTAGTGGTTCAAAAATTTGGATTTGACTTCCAGCCCTCTGCCTGTCAGTCAGTCACTCACTTTCAAGTGACAAGCCTTAGGTCGGTGACTTTCTGTCTCTGTTTCTCGATGTCTGCACAGGGATTTCAGTGGGCCTTAAGGCCTACTGGGAAATGATCGCTATTCCAGTTCAGTGCCTGGTTTGTTGAGTATACTTGTCAATCTGGACTTTAATACACCTATGGTGTTGGATTAATTCTATTACCTCTGCTAGAAATTAACACAGAAAATTGACAGCTGATTGACAAGAATGAGAATCAGTTCTAAAGAATTCAAATGGAACTGAATTCTTTATTCCTAAAGGAATGCTCAACTCAAGTGGACACAGATCACTCATTTTGACTTCATTAGCTATGGCACTTAGGACAAATTTTTGAAAATACACACCTAAAACGGTCTGTGCTTTAATTGATAGACAAGTTATTCAGAATACACAGCTAAAACGGTCTCTGCTAAAAGTGCTTTAGCACTTAAAGCAGGGACCGTTTTAGCTGTGTATTTTGAAAAAGGTGTGTGCTGTACAATTAAAAAGAAACTTTTCTTGTTACTTTTGGTCCCCAGGGGAAATGGGAGTCCTTTCCAGACAGCATGGAGACACATGAGTCCTTTGCAGTCCACTTGTCTGCGTCTGAGGGTGAAATGAGAGTGTGAAGCACTTTGTTCCGTGGCCAGGCACAAAGCTAGGCCTGCTGCAAGGCAGAGCTTCCTCCTGTTTGTGTCGTCCCAGTCATCATGAGCCATGTCTCAAAGAGTTAATCACATTTCACATGCAAGCATGCTCTCTGTTTGACTGTGCTGTTGTTTTTAATGACGGCATCATTGACAATGCTTTAACCTGATAGCCATGACTAATTTTGTTCTAGGTAATAATGTGTGGGTTTAAGGAGGAGGCAGCATTTGGGGAGAAGGAGGGAGAATGGAAGTATGAATTAGAAAAAGGTGTCTCTTCCTTTGGAGCACAAATGGCTTCAAACCCCACCTCATAGTATTAAGTATTTGGCTGGACACTACGAGTTGTGTGTGAAGCCTGTGTGTGTGTGTTTGCCTGTGTTTGTGTGTGTGTGTGTGTGTGTGTGTTTTTATGTCTGTGTTTCTGTCTCCAGGTCTGAGCAGCAAGTCCTTCTTCCTGTGGTAGCATGTTACTCAGAACCTTGGATAACCCCCGGCGCTCCTAAAAACACAATATATGTATGTTTAAAGAAATTTGTCTTCATGATTGGTGAGATGGTTTTGATTGAAACCAGCTCACTTCCCATTTACCACTGAGGCCAGCTCACCTATGCTGCAGAGGGTTCTTTACTCTTACTTTGTAGCAGGAACTCCTAAGTTAATCAAGCCTTTTCAAGAGTTTCATGTGGAAAGGTAAGATATCTCAAGTTTGACCCAATTTTAAAATTTGAAGCAGGCAAATTCTCATTAGAGACAAGGGGCAAAAGACTCTGCCGATGGAATCTAATGTCTTTTAGTGTTGACTTCATTCCAGTAAAGCTCTTGTTAAGCCATTTAACAGTAAAATGGGCCTGAGGGAGGTAGTGCACCCTCTGAAATTAGAGGTCCGAAAATTTGTATTTGATTTCCAGCCCTCTGCCTGTCAGTCAGCCACTCACTTTCAAGTGACAAGCCTTAGGCGGGCGACTTTTTGTCTCTGTTTCTCGATTTCTGCACAGGGATTTCTGTGGGCCTTCAGGCCTACCAGGAAACGATCCCTTTTCCAGTTCAGTGCCTGGTTTTTGAGTATGCTTGTCAATTTGGACTTCAATACACCTATGATTTTGGATTAAGTCTATTACATCTGCTAGAAATTAACACAGACAATTGACAGTTGATTGACAAGAATGAGAATCAGTTCTAAAGAAATCAAATGGAATTGAATCTTTTATTACTAAAAGAATGCTGCACTCAAGTGGACACAGATCTCTCATTTTGACTTCATTAGGTATGGCACTTAGAGACAAATTTTTGAAAATACACACCTAAAACAGTCCGTGCTTTAAGTGCTAGACAAGTTTTTCCGAATACACAGCT
>NW_016108467.1:0-1655 GCF_001604975.1 Cebus imitator
CGCTTGGGTTTGAGCTTCCTGACAGAAAGGAGATAGGGCCAGTTTGGTTGAAAAAACACTGAGTCCATCCAATAAAGAACCGTGACCATCCCCTGGAGTCCCTGGTGGCAGAATTGCTATGGAGATGGAACAGGGTGGCGTGCATCAGGGCGATGTGGTGTTGGGGGGACAGCCATGTGGAGTGATTGGGAATGTCTTCGAGAGTGCATATGCGGTAGCTCAGAAAATTCAGAAAATCTTTCTAAAACATTGAATCGCTACTGCACATTTCACCTAAATTAACCCATTCATCCTCCACCACAGCTGTCCCTGAAGGTAAATGTTATATCGTCACTCCTTAGATAGAGACGGTGCAGAGATGAATTTCCCAGGCTCTCAACCTCCCAAACGCAAGAGGCAAATGTGAACTCAGGAACGGGAGGAGGACTGATGCAGTGCGTTACTATTGTGCACTCACCACGCGGCCCTGGTATAACTGGTCATTATGCCAGGCAGTTGTGGCATCTGTTTGTGCATGTGGAAGGAGAAGAGTCTTGAGAGGTCCCAAACACTGTCTGTCATTTTAGGGAGGTCTCAGGGGATGTCTGAGGCAGAAGATCAGTAGGTACATTGGACGCTGGACTTTTCTATGTGCATTTATTAATATAAAACACAGAGAAGCGAGCTCACATGCGGCTGGTGGTAGTGGTGGCGTGACTTTTCAGCTCATGGTCTAAAGCAGAGAAATGATCAGGGATATACTCTATTGTGTGTAATAACCCGATTTTCACAAGCATTCGACATGTTTATTTGGGCAGGGTACATGGCTTATGCCTGTAATCCTAGAACTTTGAGAGGCTGAGGCGAATGGATTGTTGAGTCCAGGAGATGGAGATCAGCCTAGGCAATATGGTGAAAGTTCATATCGATTAAAAATACAAAAATTACTAAGTGTGGTGGTGCACCTGTTGTGTCAGCTACCTGGATGGCTGAGTGGGGAAGATCACTTGATCCCTGAAGGTGCAGGTCCCAGTCAGCAGAGATCATGTCACACCACACAAGCTTAGGTAACACAGGCCATCTGCCAAATGAAAAAAAAAACGAACAAGTGGAAAAATGCTCTAGTTCAGTCGTAAACAGTCAAACCCAGCGCTGACTATGATCTCAAGGAATCACTTGGGTGTTGGGCTCCCTCCCACCTTCCCTGCGGGAGCTCCTGCACAGCTGGGAAGGAGAGGGTCAGCACCCCACCCGTTGCCCCCAAGACGGGCTGTTCCAGTGTCAGAGCCAGTGTGAGTGTTAGCAGCAATGTGCTCCCGACACATGCAGACATTGCATTGTGAAGGTCAAGTGTAAGGACAGATAGCACTTGCTAAATAGGGGCTACCTTGAAAGGAGAGGATAAGTATCTCAAAAGCTTTCTTGTCTTCAACACAAAAGATTAGTGAGTATACCGTACATTTTGTCTAGAATGAGATGTCTCAGAAGAAAGGTTGCTTTTTACCAAGTATAACATATAGCAGAATGACTGATGCAACCAGAAGCACCAGAGGTGTATTCTAGGTAGGAAATGCAGTTGGAAAGACTCAGGAAAAGAGGGCAAGTGAGCTCAGTGGAGATGAGGAGGCAGGAGCCCTGAAGAGGCTGCAGGGACACACAGCCTGCCCTGGGTGGTG
>NW_016108467.1:4512-5900 GCF_001604975.1 Cebus imitator
GCTCGGGGCAAAATCACTTCATTGCCAAGCAACAGGACCTTGGGACGGAATATCCTGCTAGATCGACTTTAGCATGAGTCCGTTGTCCTGTTCTCCTTCTGTGTTCCTTTGACTTGAACACTCTTTCCCATCTGGTCTTCTAATGTCACCAAGTGAAGAAAAGCCCTGTACACTTAATCCTTAGGACGGTCTGAAGCTCACGGTGTTTTTCTTTCTCTCCATGCAGGCGGAGGAACCCACCAAGGAAAAAGGTGTGTATTCCGGAAGCCCTCCTTGCCTAAGGAAAGATCTTCAGTGTGGCAACAGGTGGCACTTACTCTCCTGCTTTTGCTGGAGGTCCGCTTGGGTTTGAGCTTCCTGACAGAAAGGAGATAGGGCCAGTTTGGTTGAAAAGACACCGAGTCCATCCAGTAAGGAACCGTGACCATCCCCTGGAGTCCCTGGAGGCAGAATTGCCATGTAGATGGAATAGGGTGGTGTGCCTCAGGGCGATGCGGTGTGGAGGGGACAGCCATGTGGAGTGATTGGGAATGATTTTGGCACTGTATGTGCGTTTACCCAGAAAATTGAGAAAAACTTTCTGAGACATTGAATCGCTACTGCACATTTCACATAAATGTACCCATTCATCCTCCACCACAGCTGTACATGAAGGTAAATGTTATATCCTCACTCCTCACATAGAGATGATGCAGAGATGAATTTCCCAGGCCTCAGTCTCCCAAACAGAAGACACAAATGTGAACTCAGGAACGGGAGGAGGACTGATGCAGGGGGTTACTACTGTGCACTCACCAGGCGGCCCTGGTATAACTCGTCATTATGCCAGGCAGTTGTGGCGTCTGTTTGTGCATGTGGAAGGAGAAGAGCCTTGAGAGGTCCCAAACACTGTCTGTCATTTTTGGCAGGTCTCAAGTGCTGCCTGACGCAGAGGATCAGTAGTTACATTTGACACAGGACTTTTCGATGTGCATTTATTTATGTGAAACACACAGAAGCAAGCTCACGGATAGTTTGCAATAGTGGTGGCATTATTTCTCAGCTCGTGCTCTAAAGCAGAAAAATAATCAGGGACATACTCTATTGTGTTTAATAACTGGATTTTCACAAGCATTCGACAAGCTCAGGTGGGCGGTTGCATGGCTCATGCCTGTAATCCTAGCACTTTGAGAGGCGGAGGCAAATGGATTGCTTGAGTCTGGGAGTTGGAGATCAGCCTAGGCAATGTGGTGAAAGTTCACATCGACTAAAAATACAAAAAGTTACCTGGGTGTGGTGGCGTACCTGTTGTGTCAGCTACCTGGATGGCAGAGTGGGGAAGATCACTTGATCCCTCGAGGTGCAGGTTCCAGTCAGCAGAGATCATGTCACACCACTCCAGCTTAGGT
>NW_016108467.1:10135-11307 GCF_001604975.1 Cebus imitator
TCGTACCAATCCTCAGATGAGGAGGAGTCACCACAGTGCAAGGTCAGTCCACCTGGGTTGGTTGGACAAAAGGTTTCTTAACATTATCCTTTTGAATTTCAGTAACATAGGAGAATCTGACCTTGTGTATCATAGGTGATTTAAACAGTGTTCCTGGTGGGGAGAATTCTGAGTGAGAGTCTCTTCCCCACTGAGGCTTAAGACTAAAGGAGAAAATGGCAGCACCAGTCACGCACTGAGGGGCAGTGAGCTTCCTCCTCAGCAGCTTGATTCCCTGCTCGGGGCAAAATCACTTCACTGCCAAACCACTGGACCTTGAGAGGGAATATCCTGCTAGATCGACTTTAGCATGAGTCCGTTGTCCTGTTCTTCTTCTGTGATCCTTTGACTTGAACACTCTTTCCCATCTGGTCTTCTAATGTCACCAAGTGAAGAAAAGCCCTGTACACTGAAGCCTCAGGATGATCTGAAGCTCACGGTGTTTTTCTTTCTCTCCATGCAGGCGGAGGAACCCACCAAGGAAAAAGGTGTGTATTGTGGAAGGCCTCCTTGCCTAAGGAAAGATCTTCAGTGTGGCAACAGGTGGCACTTACTCTCCTGCTTTTGCTGGAGGGCCGATTGGGTTTGAGCTTCGTGGCAGAAAGGAGATAGGGGCAGTTTGGTTTAAAAAACACTGAAGTCCATCCAGTAAAGAACCGTGACCATCCCCTCAAGTCCTGGAGGCAGAATTGCCATGTAGATGCAATAGGGTGGTGTGCATCAGGGCGATGCGTTGTGGAGGGGACAGCCGTGTGGAGTGATTGGGAATGTCTTTGGGAGTGCATATGCGGTTACACAGAAAATTCAGAAAAGCTTTCTAAAACTTTGAATCGCTACTGCACATTTCACCTAAATTAACCCATTCATCCTCCACCACAGCTGTACCTGAAGGTAAATGTTATATCGTCACTCCTTAGATAGAGATGGTGCAGAGATGAATTTCCCAGGCTCTCAACCTCCCAAACACAAGAGGCAAATGTGAACTCAGGAACGGGAGGAGGATTGATGCAGTGCGTTACTATTTTGTATTCATCAGGCGGCCCTGGTATAACTGGTCATTATGCCAGGCAGTTGTGGCATCTGTTTGTGCATGTGGAAGGAGAAGAGTCTTGAGAGGTCCCAAACACTGTCTG
>NW_016108467.1:14037-15045 GCF_001604975.1 Cebus imitator
GGGTACATGGCTCATGCCTGTAATCCTAGCACTTTGAGAGGCCGAGGTGAATGGATTGTTGAGTCCAGGAGATGGAGATCAGCCTAGGCAATGTGGTGAAAGTTCATATCGATTAAAAATACAAAAAGTTACCTAAGTGTGGTGGTGCACCTGTTGTGTCAGCTACCTGGATGGCCGATTGGGGAAGATCACTTGATCCCTGGAGGTGCAGGTTCCAGTCAGCAGAGATCATGTCCCACTACCCGAGCTTAGGTAACACAGGCCATCTGCCAAATGAAAGAAAAAAGAACAAGTGGAAAAAGCTCTAGTTCAGTCGTAAACACAGTCAAACACAGCGCTGACTATGGTCTCAAGGAATCACTTGGGTGTTGGGCTCCCTCCCACCTTCCCTGCGGGAAGCTCCTGCACAGCTGGGAAGGAGAGGGTCAGCGCCCCACCTACTGCCCCCATCACGGGCTGTTCCCATGTCAGAGCCAGTGTGAGTGTGAGCAGCAACAAGCTCCCGACACACGCAGACATTGCATTGTGAAGGTCGAGTGCAAGGACACATAGCACTTGCTAAATAGGGGCTACCTTGAAAGGAGAGGATAAGTATTTCCAAAGCTTTCTTGTCTTCAACACAAAAGATCAGTGAGTATACCGTACATATTGGCTAGAATGAGATGTCTCAGAAGAAAGGTTGCTTTTTACGATGTATAACATATTGCAGAATGACTGATGCAACCAGAAGCACCAGAGGTGTATTCTAGGTAGGAAATGAGATTGGAAAGACTCAGGAAAAGAGAGGAAGTGAGCTCAGGTCAGATGAGGAGGCAGGAGCCCTGAACAGGCTGCAGGGACACACAGCGTGCCCTGGGTGGTGTACCCTATTTGAGATGGGCTATTTCACGTTGATGAAGTGACCTGGGGTTAGAAATCCTCTCTTCCCTGCTCCTCCCCTGCAACTGCTGACGGTCACTGTGTGTCCTCCTACTTCCCACAGAATATACCCTGGTGGAACCGTTCTCG
>NW_016108467.1:17305-18738 GCF_001604975.1 Cebus imitator
GAGGAGTCACCACAGTGCAAGGTCAGTCCACCTGGGTTGGTTGGACAAAAGGTTTCTTAACATTATCCTTTTGATGCTCAGTAACGTAGGAGAATCTGGCCCTGTGTATCATAGGTGATTTATACAGTGTTCCTGGTGGGGAGAATTCTGAGTGAGAGTCTCTTCCCCACTGAGGCTTGATTTAAGACAGGAGGAGAAAATGACAGCACCAGCCACACACTGAGGGGCAGTGAGCTTCCTCCTCAGCAGCTTGATTCCATGCTCGGGGCAAAATCACTTCACTGCCAAGCAACAGGACCATGAGAGGGAATATCCTGCTAGATCGACTTTAGCATGAGTCGGTTCTCCTGTTCTCCTTCTGTGTTCCTTTGACTTGAACACTCTTTCCCATATGATCTTCTAATGTCACCAAGTGAAGAAAAGCCCAGTACACTTAAGCCTCAGGATGGTCTGAAGCTCACGGTGTTTTTCTTTCTCTCCATGCAGGCAGAGGAACCCACCAAGGAAAAAGGTGTGTATTCCGGAAGCCCTCCTTGCCTAAGGAAAGATCTTCAGTGTGGCAACAGGTGGCACTTACTCTCCTGCTTTTGCTGGAGGGCCGCTTGGGTTTGAGCTTCCTGACAGAAAGGATATAGGGGCAGTTTGGTTTAAAAAACACTGAGTCCATCCAGTAAAGAACGGTGACCTTCCCCCCAGTCCCTGGTGGCAGAATTGCTATGGAGATGGAATAGGGTGGTGTGCATCATGGCGATGCGGTGTGGAGGAGACAGCCATGTGGAGTGATTGGGAATGCCTTTGGGAGTGTGTGTGCAGTTACCCAGAAAATTTAGAAAAACTCTAAAACATCGAATCGCCACTGCACATTTCACCTAAATTAACCCATTGATCCTCCACCACAGCTGTACCTGAAGGTAAATGTTATATCGTCACTCCTTAGAGATGGTGCAGAGGTGAATTTCCCAGGCTCTCAATATCCTAAACGCAAGAGGCAAACGTGAACTCAGGAACGGGAGGAGGAGTGACGCAGTGCATTACTATTGTGCATTCATCAGGCGGCCCTGGTATAACTCATCATTATGCCAGGCAGTTGTGGCATCTGTTTGTGCATGTGGAAGGAGAAGAGCCTTGAGAGGTCCCAAACACTGTCTGTCATTTTAGGGAGGTGTCAATGGCTGCCTGACACAGAGTATCAATAGGTGCATTTGATGCAGGACTTTTCTATGTGCATTGATTAATGTGAAACGCACAGAAGCGAGCTCACGGGTGGTTGGCGGTAGTGGTGGCATTATTGCTCAGTTTGTGGTCTAAAGCAGGGAAATAATCAGGGACATACTCCATTGTGCTTAATAAACCGATTTTCAGAAGCATTTAATATGCTCATGTTGGCCGGGTGCATGGCTCATGCCTGTAATCCTAGCACTTTAGAGGCTGAG
>NW_016108467.1:21298-22975 GCF_001604975.1 Cebus imitator
CTAAAGCCCTCAGAATTGATCCTCCACCGCCCATCTATGCGTCGCTGTAACAGGACCCTAGGGAAAGCCCCTTGCCCCACTGCGTTAATTAACAGGTGAGCCTTCGGTTGTCAGCACATGAATAAAGGGACCCTGCCAGGTTTTGCCTGAGCTATGGGACAATTGGGTGGAAGCGCCCTTGGCAGGCATCTATGCTTATTTATATTTAATTTAAATTAATTTCAAGAAATAAAAGTAAAAAATTCAGAACCTCCTCTCGTGCCATGCTTCAAGTACCCAGTATCCCAATGCTCACACTGCAGAGAGTATTGCCATCCTGTCAGAGTGTTCTCTGGGTCAGCTGTCATGAGCCTGTCCCAGGTTCTGTTCACTGCACTCACCTAACTCAACACGTGTGCCACTATGTTGGAAATTCAGGGTTCTCAGAGCGGAGCTGACAGCCATAATGGGCCAGTGGAGGTGAATGGGTGAAGGGGGACTTTTTCAGGTTTTCTGTCTCATCTGAAGGCTCCCAGCTGAGTCCACAGAGCCCAGGGAGAGTCTGAGATCACAGAGGATGGAGCAGGGCACCTGGTGTCACCCAGTGTGGCTGTGAGTGGAGCAGGAGTGCTGTTCCAGTCACTCTGAAGTCACCCTTCTCTGATGTTTGTGTCTCTGTAGGTAGCTCTGAGGACAGCTTTCCTGAAACCAGTGACGACAAAGACTCTGCCAGTAGCGGAGACACTCCAGGTGGGGCTGGGGCACAGGGTTCTTGGGGGCAGCTGGGTTACACCTGTGGTTTCTGCGCCTCGGCTGGGAGCTGCGAAGTCAGTGAATATAAAAGGAAGTAGGTGTAGAGGTGGGGTTTGTTCTTTCTGCATGTTAATGAGAAATGGAAGTTTTGTTTCCATGGGCGTCATGTATGCTCCGCTCATCCCCATGATTCCTTCCCCGGTGAGCAAGATGACCTTTTCCAGAAGGCCAGATCTCTCCTGCCCATGCCACAGCAAACACCAAAGCCCTGGGTTTTGTGTGTGTGTGTGTGCTGGGCGAGCGAGCAGTGTCCTTTATGAATGGAGAACAAGAGATGAGTATGTGGGTGTGGCATTGAGTCTGTATGGGGAGTGAGGTGGGACACAGCCCCTCACAGCTGCTGTGTGACCCAGGACACAAAGTCCTTCACACTTGGGCCAGGAGGTGGCAGGAGCCCACCCTCTCCCTCTGCACTCTGGGGACCTGCAGCAGCACCTTCCTGTCCAGCCCTCAGCTTCTGCTCCTGGTCACAGGGCACTCCCTGCGTCTCCTGAGGAAGAGAATCCTCCTCCGGGATTACTGTGTGCCCCCATCCTAGAGACCTGATGGGGATCCCCTGATCGAGCATGGCTCTGGCCTCCACTTCTCACCCAGTCCCAAATCCTTGAGCTAGGAATGGAAGCTGAATTGGTTTTGAGAATTCAGTGTCCAGCTGTCACCAAGGCCCTCTGTGGCCAACAGGAATCCTACGGTGTGTGTGGAGTGGCTGTGTGTTGCTGCAGGCTCACACCCTCCTTATAACCTGGTTCCTGGAATCCACTGGGCCCAGGATGGAGCCGCAGGGCAGCTGGCACCGGGGTCACTTGTCTTGTCACACCCTCTGCTCTGGCCTGACAGCCTTGTCCTGAGCCCCATGCTGCAGTCAGGCCCAGCTTGTTCCCTGTG
>NW_016108467.1:24920-26519 GCF_001604975.1 Cebus imitator
GAGGGGACCCAGCTCTGCCCTCCCAGCCCCCCCAAAGCCCACAGGGAGCATCACCCGTTCATCATGAGCAGACATTGGGGTTGACCATGAACCCCCATATTTCATGCCTCCTGGGAAAGCTGTGAGAGGGAGGGAGGCACCCCCGGGCTTTGCCATGCCGGCAAGCAGCCCACCCACTCAACACTGGACACCTGCGGGCACTCAGTAGGTCCTGGCATCAAGTAGGGGAAAAGCCAGGATCCCAGACCCCCTGGGGTGTGCCCAGTCCCAGCAACCCCTCAGCCTCCATGGAGCCCTGGGGCCTGGGGTGGCCTCCTGACCCCATTTCTCAAGATGAGGTTGGTGGCATCTGTGTGTAGACAGCACTGGCTTGGGCATCGATGGTTCTGTGTCTGTGTCTGATGCCAACAAAAGAAACCCCTGAAGACAAGTCAGGGCTGTGGTCACTTGGGAAGAGTTGAGGAGCACAATTCAGGGAGCCACTGTTTTAAATGTATTTTTCTATTCAAAATTAACATATACATATGAATGTGTGTTTTATACATACATATATATATAATATTATACATTATACACACACACCCTGTTTTTTATTCTTTAAAAAGTAGTGTTTTCTGTAATCCTTTTATGCTGGAATGTATTATGTGGGAAATGTGTGTTTTGCCAAAGCATAATGATTTCCTAAACGAAAATGCACAGACAGGGATGGTGGGTGTCAGAAGGACCAAGATTTCTTAGGCAGTAACAATGAGGTGCTCCAGGAAGCTGCACACATTTAACATGCAGTTCTTCTGTCTGGACGGCATGGAGGGTCCGGGGGGAGGGGCAGGTCACCACCCTGCCCTGTGTCATCAGACCTCCTGCTCCTCCCAGGGCCCGAGGGGATGGGACTCTGCCTGTTGATCCTTGAGCCTCCCCCTCCCTCTGCATCTGTTTCAGTATCAGGGGTCCAGCCCCCTGAAGGTGCCTGTGTGCGTGCCTGGGCTCAGTGCCTCCTGCAGGACATTTATAGACACACTCTGTGCACAGGTGACCCCCTCACAGAGAGCAGCACGCAGGCCTCAGAGCCCTGTGGACAGACTCTGGGGAGACCAGGGGCCCAAGGTCACCTTCCAGATCCGGAGGAGCCCTCTGAGGCCTGCAAACGCACCCCAGGGAGCCCCTCCTCCCTCCACCTCTGTGCCCCGCAGTGACCCTCACACGTCTGTCTGTGTTGCAGATTTTCCAAACACCTGGAAGGGCCAAGACGCAAGACCTCACCATGGCCCAGTAACCATCTGGATCGTGAGAGTTTCGGGGATTGCGCTACACTCTCAGGACTTTTATATTCTCTCATTTAATTTTTTAAAAAAATATTCTTACTTTAGGCCAGGCATGGCGGCTCATACCTAGGCACGGTAGCTCATGCCTGTAATCCCAGCACTTTGGGAGGCTAAGGCAGGCATATCACTAGTCAAGAGATTGAGATCATTCTGGCCAACATGGTGAAACCACGTCTGTACTAAAAATACAAAAATTAACTGGGTGTGGTCGTGGGCACCTGTTATCCCAGTATTCGGCAGACTGCAACTGGAGAATCACTTGAACCCTGGAGGTGAA
>NW_016108467.1:30569-32098 GCF_001604975.1 Cebus imitator
GCCTCGGCCTCCCAAAGTGCTGGGATTACAGGCGTGAGCCACCGCGCCCGGCCAAAATGAATATTTTTAAATGTATTTTTACATGTAATATATATAAAAAATATCTAAAGTATATATATAAAATACATATGCAAAATAAAATATATATTATATATACTTTATACATGTTTAAATGTATATCATATAAAAATACAAAAAATGTATAAAGTATATATTATATGCATAATATATATTTATATAAGGCATATATATTATATACATTTATATAACTATATATATAAGTATATACTATATAAGTATATATAATCACATATCTTTATGTAAACTATATATAATTATATAAATATATATATAATTATATATATTTAAAGTATATATAGTATATATTAATATATACAATTATATATTAATATGTAAATAAAAATATAAAGTAAATATATTATATACATACTTTATACTTTTTTAATACATACTTTATATATTGTATATAATAACTAATATATATAAAAATATATAAATACATAAAATATATAAATATGTATTATATATCTATATAAGTTACATTTAATATAAAAATCATATATAATATATGGCTTATATTTTTAATGTATTTTTAATAATACATAAGGCATACACAATATATATAATATTTATGTTCATTTTATATAAAAACACAAAGTATATATTTTATGAAATACATATAAACATAAAGCATATGTAATATATATTTCATATATTATATATAAAAACAAAATATACGTAAATATATAAAATATATTAAAAATATATAAAGTACAAGTATTATATATATTTTATACATTTTTATATATATTGTTTATATTAATTTTTATATATAATGTAGAAATATATAAACTATAAGTATTATATTTAATATATGTTATACATTTTGATATATATTTTATATTAATATTAATATACAGTATGTAAAATCTATATCATATGTATACTTATGTATTTTTATATAAAATACATATAAAATACATAAAGTATACAATATATATTATATATGTTATATAAAAAAATATATTTTACATAACATACATAATATATGAAAAATACAAACTATTACATATATTTTATAAAATACATAAAGCATATATACTATATTATAAATAAATGTATAATATAATATATTTTTAATAAATATATAAAATACGTATATGTGTATATAATATATAATGTAATGTGTATAATATAATATACATATATGATATATATAATATAAATATAATATATTATATATAAATATATAAAATACATATATTTATATATAACATATAATATAATATATAATATAATATATATACTTTATGTATATTGTATGTATTTTATATAAATATATACATATATAATATAGATTTTACATACTATATATAAATATTAATACATATAAAATATATATAAAAATGTAATGGACCTAGAAAAAACTACATCGAAGAGTCACAAAGTTGTAGGATTTATAATAATAAGACTATTATAAAGGTACAGGAATCAAGATACTGCAGTAC
>NW_016108467.1:34483-36531 GCF_001604975.1 Cebus imitator
AAAACATATAGGTTATATAGTTCTACATTATATATAAAAATTAATATATATCATATATAAAAATGTATAAAACATATAAAATATATGTACTTTATATATTTTTAATATATTTTATGTATTTACATCTATTTTGTTTTTACATATAATACATGAAATATATATAATATATACTTTATTTTTATATGCATTGTATATAATATATACTTTGTGTTTTTACACAAAATAAACTTATTAAATATATATATCATATATGATTATATACTATTTATATACACATTATATAAATACATATTATATCTAATATATATAATGTAATATGTACATATATATATTATATAATACATAATATATATAAATATATATTTCATATACAATATATGATATCTCTGTAATATATATTTATATATGATATATGATATATAATATATACATATTTTATATGTTATATTTATATAGTATAGAAAAATATATCTATTATATTAATTATATTTAATATATATATTTATATTATATTATGTCATATATATAACATATATTGCATATGACATAATATATGATATATAGAAATTATCTATATATATTTTATGTATCATATATAATATATAATATATATAGCATATTACATAATAAATATTATATATAAATATATATTACATATATAACATATTATATATGTGATATATTATATAATATATATGGAATATATGCATTATATGTAATATACATTTTTATATAATGTATATAATATATATTATATATTATATTATATACATTATATATTTTATATATTATATAAAATATAATATAATATATATAATATATATTACATATATACTATATATTACATATAATGTGTAATATATAATATATATGATACATAACACATAATATAGACATTATCTATATATTATAAATGATATATAATATATATATGTTATATGTATACTGAATTATATAAGCATAAAATACCTATTTCATATATAATATATATGTAATATATATTATATACATTTATATATTATATAATATACAATATATATAATTCTATCATATATAATATATTATATATATGTTTTATATATTATATATGTTCAATATATATACATTATATATATTATATAATATAATATATACATTATATAAGATATAGATTATACCTATTCTTATATATTATATATGGAATATTATATAATACGTATAATATACATAATAATTATGTAATATATAATATATAATGTAAAATATATAGAAATATATTACATTTATGTATATATATTATATGTATAAATATATTTTTGTATATATAATATAAATAAATATATTTACATTGTATATATGTATGTATAAATATATGCATATATATTATATGCATAAATATATATACATATATTATGTATATATATTAATGTATATTGCATATATAATACATAATATATAGATTATATATTTATATATTATACTTAAATATATATTACACTATATATTATGCATAAATATATATTACATTATATATATTATATATAAAATATATATTTATATTTTATGCTTATATTATATTATATTATAATATATATTTATAATATATGCTTATATAAGATATATTATGTATAATTACATAAAATATATATATTTTATATATAATACATAATATAAATATACATTTTTATTAATATGGTAATATATTTATATACATATGATACATAAATATATTTGATATATAAAATATGTATATGATATATTTTACCTATATATTTTTATATATAGGTAAAATATATATGAATAATGTATTTTATTTTTAAAAAATTATTTTAAAAAATTTTTATATATTTTTAAAAAATATATAAAAATAAAATTTATATAAAATTAAAAATACCTATAAAAACAAAATATATGTAAATACATAAATAAATAAAATATATATAAGTATATATTTATATATAGATATAAATTTATGTATATATTTATATATCATTTTTTCAAGAACCTCCTACTCTCTTCCCATTGATCTGTGATGACACAGGTATTGCATCCTATCTTTTTTTTTTTTT
>NW_016108468.1:0-1401 GCF_001604975.1 Cebus imitator
AAAAGCTGCTAACATCACGAGATCACCAAACAGTACATGCCTCCAGATGGAATAACATGCCACCACCTCTGAAGGAATCCTGTAAAAAGCTAGCACTACATGCCCTCAACTTTCAGTGTTCTCAACAGAACAGTTTTGAACTGTGTTAATGTTTCATTCTTAATATGTAAGTCACCTTGACAATTAATGGGAAATAGAAAACCTAAAATTCAATCCTAATATAAATAAATGAAACTATATAGTAAATAGATAATAAAACCACCCAGAAGATAAGACAAATTAATCCAAATAATTTTTGAACTCACTAACTGAACACTGTCAATGCAAAATACCCTAAGGATAAAAAGAATTACAAAAATACCTTAAGGATAAAAAGAATTACAAAAAAATATAAACATTACATAATACATTTACTGTTCATAGTGTTATTTATGTAGTAATTCAGGAACTACTTTTGCATATTATAGTATCCTGCAAATGTGTAAATCTTTTGAAATATATTGATGTTATAAGTAACCAGGGCTCTGAAGGAGATACAAATATGAAATGAAGAAAAAAAGAACCATATTGTTAAATTAGAATTACAGAACTCAGTATCAAATCTTCATATGTATACAAATACACACATATATTCTTAAAAATATTCACTGCTAGCTCTGTTCACTTAAAAGGGCCTAGAAGCAAAAGGTATCCATGTAGCAATAAAGACATCTTGTGCCCAGATCACAGTTTGTCAATGCCATTACCCACCAGAAGGAACCAGGGAGCTCTTTAGGATAATGGCTGATTCTGGGACTGAGGCAGGTAAAGTAAAAGGTATTCGTAGAACACCTTACTGTGCTAGAAACTATTAAAGTGCAAAAAACAAAAACAAAACAAACGAAAAAAACTGATGGGGATATGGCAAAGGGTCAGAGAAATAGCTTGATGAGGTTCCCACTGACTGAATCTGGGTTAACTTGAGGAGTAAAGGAAATCATTACTGAAATCAATAATATAATGATTTTTTAAAATCCATATTGATAAAAACAAATGGGGTACAGAGATAGGGAAAGGACAGTTCTTCTTTATAAAATAATATCCACAAAGAAATAAAGAAGAAATTTTTTTTTTTTTTTAAGATGGGGTTTCACCATGATGGCCAGGCTGGTCTTGAACTCCTGACCTCAGGTGATCCACCCACCTCAGCCTCCCAAAGTGCTAGGATTACAGGCATAAAACACCGCACCCAGCTTAAATAAGAAATTTTGCAAACAGAAAATCATAATTTTTTTCTGAGACTGAGTCTCATTCTGTCGCCAAGGCTGGTGTGCAGTGGGGCAACCTTTCTGCCTCCCGGATTCAAGCAGTTCTCCTGCCTCAGCCTCCTGCATAGCTGGGATTACAGGCACGTTCTACCAC
>NW_016108468.1:5819-16772 GCF_001604975.1 Cebus imitator
CTCCTTTTATTTGTTCAGAAGAGCAGCCAGCAGCACCCCCACCGCTCAAACCTGGCACACACACTTTGGAGACTATGGCTTCGGGACCCTCCCGCAGCTGGGTCCAGGACACACTGTTTTGAGGCATAAACTCGGCGTCCAAGGGGGGCTGCGGCTCAGGCACTGCGGTGAAGGGGACGGCGAGGAGTCCGGCCTCACCTTGCAGCTGGGGACACCAGGGCACACACAGAGCGGGCAGGCTCATGTCCTGCTGGCCCAGGACCAGACCTCAGGGCCCCAGGAGGGTCTGCAGGCAGCTAGGAGCCCGCCAAGTGCTGCTGGAAGTAGAGGCTGAAGAGGCTGGAGAGCAGCTGGCAGGCAGCTGTCCACCAGATGAGGTGGGGCCAGGGCGCCACAGAGGAAGAAGGGCGTGAGCAGGCCACCCAGGGCCGCAGGGATCCGCGCTGCAGACTGCTGGACCTCGTTCTCCTCGGGGCTGACGGGGGCAGCGCTGGCTGAGGATGGGTCGGGGGATTGGTAGAGGGGCTGGGCCCAGGCCCTAGGAATAGCCTCCCAATGTATTGAGCAGGAGCGTGCAGTTGAGGGGGAGGATATGCGGCTTCAGGCACTGCAAGCTCGCCACAGTCACGTACAGTAGACCCAGACCACCCTCCGCTGGATTTCACGGGCTTCGATGTGGCCAGCCTCCCTTTGCAGCTGCTCCACGTGGGCCTTGGCCAGGCACAGGTAGGCCTGCAGGTGGGACCGGGTCACCACCAGCCACAGCAGGCACAGCACCACCAGCAACCAGAAGCGCCCAGAGTCAAAGGCAGAGTCAGACAGCAGGGAGAAGGGCATCTCCCCAAAGGGCGGCTGGTGCAGGAAGTCTTGTGCAATGGGCTTTGTCCAGAGCCACAGGATGAACAGGGGAGACAGGAAGCTGGTGTGCAGGAGGAACTGCAGCATGGGCTGGTCCTCTGACATGGTCAGCGCGTCCCGGTGGGTCTGGGCCAGCCGCAGGCCTGGGAAGGTGAGGAAGGCACCCAGCACAGAGCCCACCACCGCCAGCCCCACATGGATAGCCAGCTTAGCCACAGGGAGTGCCCAGTCCCGGCCTTGCTTCTTCAGAAGTGGCTCCAAGTTCTGGGTCATGCTGGCCAGGCCAGGCTCCAGGCCCAGCTCCAGGGTCTCCTCTCGCACCACCTGCACCAGCATGGGCAGCAGCAGGAAGAGGAAGGCAAAGGTGAGGCAGACAGAGCGCTCGCCCCTCTCCTCGGAGCTGAAGTACAGCCGTGTCACCATCAGTAATGCCTTGATGGAGCAGGCACAGAACACAGTGATGTTGGTCTCCTTGGCTGGGCCCAGCACATAGTAGTAGGCCTCCGCGAAGAGGTACACACCGCCTGAGTACACGGCAAAGTCCACGAACCACTGGTACTCCGCGAAGAAGCGCAGGACCAGGGCATCCACGGTCATGACAGGGCAGGTCTCCAGCCAGAACAGGGCATCTCGGGGCACAGACAGTGGCTTCTCCTCACTAAGGCCATCGGCCCATCGCTCCTTCCTGCCTCTGGGCCTTGGCTTCCCCGCCAGGGCCCGAAGCTCCTCCTCAGATGGGTGCTTGTATTGGAACAGACTGCCGTTGCAGAAGCAGCAGTGCGGTGCCACCCTGTGCATGAGGGTGGCGGTGAGCAGGGTCACCACCAGCTGCACTCCGAGGACCGCCATGACACGTGCGGGAGCGCGGTGCACGGACCCACCGACCTGGGGCTCCGGGCAATCTGTCTCATAGGGCCCACTTCACAAAGTGCTGTCACAAACCAGTTGACTACTATCTCAATCTTATAGACTACTATTCTTACCTAAGAACAGGGCTCGTTAAGATGGCAGAGCCCGGTAATTGCATAAAATTTAAAACTTTATGATCAGGGCTTCAATTCCTCTTAACAGGGTGTTTATAATTAACTTACTCCTACTAGTTACTCCTGCYCTAATTGCTATAGCATTTTAACACTCATAGAACACAAAATCTTAGGCTATAYRCAATTCCACAAAGGCCCTAACGTTGTAGGCCCCTACGGAACACCCCAACCAATCGCTGATGCAATAAAACTTTTTACAAAAGAACCCTTACTACCTACCACATCCACCACAACTCTATATGTAACTGCCCCAAGCTTAGCCCTCTCCATTGCCCTCCTTCTATGAGCCCCCCTCCCTATACCATACCCCCTAATTAATTTCAATCTAGGCCTCCTATTTGTACTAGCAACATCAAGTCTAGCTGTTTACTCAATCCAATGATCCGGATGAGCATCCAACTCAAACTATGCATTAATCAGCACACTACGACCTGTAGCTCAAACAATCTCATATGAAGTCACCCTAGCCATTGTTCTACTATCAACCCTACTAATAAGTGGCTCATTTAATTTACACTCACTAATTATAACACAAGAACACTCCTGACTCCTACTACCAGCATGATCCCCAGCCGTGATATGATTTATTTCCACATTTGCAGAAACTAACCGAGCCCCCTTCAACTTAACAGAAGGCAAATCAGAACTAGTTTCAGGTTTTAATATTGAGTATGCTGCAGGCTCATTTGCTCTATTCTTCATAGCAGAGTACATAAATATTATCATAATAAATGCCCTAACCACTACTATCTTTATAGCAGCACCTTACAACATAACTATATCAGAACTCTACACAATAAATTTTATAATCAAAACCCTTCTATTAACCACCCTACTTTTATGAATCTGAACTGCATACCCCCAATTTCGCTATGATCAATTAATACATCTCCTATGAAAAAAATTTTTACCACTTACACTAGCACTATGCATATATTTCAATACCTATCCTAATATCTGGTATTCCACCCCAAACATAAGAAATATATCTGACAAAAGAATTACTTTGATAGAGTAAATTATAGAGGTTTAAATCCTCTTATTTCTAGAATTATAGGAATTGAACCCATACCTGAGAACTCAAAACTCTCCGTGCTACCTATATTACACCATATTCTAAGTAGTAAGGTCAGCTAAATAAGCTATCGGCCCATACCCCGAAAATGTTGGTTTAACCCTTCCCGTACTAATATCAACCCCCTAGCCCACCTCATTATCTCCCTTACTATCCTGATAGGAACCATAATTACAATTTTAAGCTCACACTGATTTCTAATCTGAATAGGCTTGGAATTAAATATATTAGCCATCGTACCAATACTAGCTAAAAACACAAGCTCCCGCTCCACAGAAGCATCCACTAAGTATTTCCTAATACAAGCAACCGCATCTATAATCCTCCTAATAGCCATCTTTCTCAACAACCTATCTTCCGGACAATGAACAATTAACCCACCCCTTAATCAAATTCTATAGACAATAATACTAATCGCCCTAGTAATAAAACTAGGAATAGCCCCCCTTCACTTCTGACTCCCAGAAGTAACCCAAGGCATCCCCCAATCCCCGCCATACTCATTCTTACATGACAAAACCTAGCCCCTGTATCAATTATTCTTCAAATTTTACCATCAATCAACTTAAATATTCTGTTAGCAATCTCAAGTCTATCAATTATAATCGGCAGCTGAGGGGGGACTTAACCAAACACAACTACGCAAAATCCTAGCTTACTCCTCAATCGCCCATATAGGGTGAATGATAGCAGTACTATTCTACGACCCAAACATTACCATTCTAAGCTTACTCATCTATATCTTCTTAACAACCTCTATATTCACAATTTTCTATTTAAGCTCAAATGTAACAAYTCTATCACTATCCCACACCTGAAATAAATTCACATGAATAATGCCCATAATTCCAATAATAATAATATCTTTAGGAGGCCTACCCCCACTAACAGGCTTTTCTCCTAAATGAGCTATTATACAAAAACTTACAAAAAATGATAATCTCATCTTTCCTCTTACTATAGCTACATTAACACTAATAAACTTATACTTTTACATACGCCTAACATACTCCATTTCAATAACAATGTTCCCCACGTCCAATAACACAAAAATTAGCTGACAACTGAAATATATAAAGCCAGCACCACTTCTACCCCCACTTATGATTTCTTCTACCTTTTTACTACCTGTAACACCACTAATATTAATAATCTAGAAATTTAGGTTAATAAGACCAAGAGCCTTCAAAGCCCTTAGTAAGTAGATTTTACTTAATTTCTGCACCACCCTAAGGACTGCAAACTTTATTTTGCATCAACTGAACACAAATCAATTACTTTAATTAAGCTAAGCCTTCCCTAGATTGATGGGACTTTAACCCACAAAAATTTAGTTAACAGCTAAATAACCTAGTCAACCAGCTTCAGTCTACTTCTCCTGCCGTACAGGAAAAAAAGGCGGGAGAAGTCCCGGCAGCATTGAAGCTGCTTCTTTGAATTTGCAATTCAATATGGAAATTAACTTCAGAGCTGGCAAAAAGAGGGCTATTCCTCTGTCTTTAGATTTACAGTCTAATGCTTACTCAGTCATTTTACCTTTTTCTACCTATGTTCATAAACCGCTGACTATTTTCAACTAACCATAAAGATACCGGAACACTATATTAACTATTTGGTGCATGAGCTGGGGCAGTAGGAACAGCCCTAAGCCTCCTAATTCGAGCAGAGCTAGGTCAACCAGAGAGCCTGATAGAAGATGACCACGTTTACAACGTTATTGTTACCTCTCGCGCATTCATTATGATGTTCTTTATAGTAATACCAATTATAATTGGAGGTTTTAGAAATTGACTTATCCCTCTAATAATTGGTGCTCCCGACATAGCATTCCCTTGAATAAATAACATAAGCTTCTGACTTCTACCCCCATCACTTCTCCTTCTACTCGCATCCTCAACTCTAGGAGCCGGTGCCGGAACTGCCTGAACAGTTTACCAGCCCCTAGCAGGGAATATATCACACCCAGGAGTCTCTGTAGACTTAACTATTTTTTCACTTCATCTAGCAGGTATTTCCTCAATTCTAGGGGCAATTACTTTATTACAACAATTATTAATATAAAACCCCCAGCCATAACCCAGTATCAAACACCTCTCTTCGTCTGATCTGTCCTTATTACAGCGGTCCTTCTACTTCTCTCCCTCCCAGTTTTAGCTGCCGGGATTACTATATTATTAACCGATCGCAACCTTAATACCACTTTCTTTGACCCTGCTGGTGGTGGTGACCCTATTCTGTATCAACATCTATTTTGATTTTTTGGGCACCCTGAAGTATATATTCTTATTTTACCGGGCTTCGGAATAATTTCGCACATTGTAACATTCTATTCTAACAAAAAAGAACCGTTCGGATATATGGGAGTAGTCTGAGCTATGATATCCATTGGGTTTCTAGGCTTCATCGTATGAGCCCACCATATATTCACAGTAGGGACAGATGTAGACACACACGCATACTTCACATCAGCTACCATAATCATTGCCATCCCCACTGGAGTAAAAGTCTTTAGCTGACTAGCTACGTTACATGGCGGTAATGTTAAATGATCTCCTGCAATACTATGAGCTCTGGGTTTTATTTTTCTTTTCACTGTACGTGGGCTAACAGGAATTGTATCACCCAACTCATCATTAGACATTGTCCTACATGACACATACTATGTAGTAGCCCACTTCCATTATGTTTTATCAATAGGAGCAATATTTGGCATTATAGAGGGCATTATTCACTGATTCCCACTATTATCAGATTATACACTTGACCAAACTTATGCTAAAATTCATTTTACCATTGTATTTGTAGGTATAAATATAACTTTTTTTCCACAGCACTTTCTTGGCCTATCTGGAATGCCTCGACGAAATTCAGATTACCCTGATGCATATACTACATAAAAGACTGTCTCATCCGTAGGCTCATTTATTTCACTAACAGCAGTTATTCTAATAATTTTTATAATCTGAGAAGCTTTTTCCTCAAAACGAAAAGTTTCAACCATTGAACAAATATCTACCAACCTAGAATGGTTCTACGGCTGCCCCCCTCCTTATCACACATTTGAAGAGTCTACTTACATAAAAACTCTACACGAAAAAGGAAGGATTTGAATCCTCCAAAACTGGTTTCAAGCCAATCCCATAGACCCTATGACTTTTTCAATAAGATATTAGTAAAATAATTACATAACTGTCAAAGTTACATTATAGACCAAAAATCTATTAGGTCTACAAAATGCTACGTCCCCCATTATAGAAGAACTCATCACCTTTCACGATCACGCCCTTATAATTATTTTCCTAATTAGCTCACTAGTCCTGTACGTTATTTCCCTAATACTTACCACAAAATTAACTCACACTAGCACTATAAATGCTCAAGAAATCGAAATAATCTGAACCATCCTGCCTGCGATGATTCTTATTATAATTGCTTTTCCATCCCTACGTATTTTATATATAACAGACAAATTTAATAAACCCTACTTAACCCTTAAAGCAATTGGCCACCAATGATACTGAAGCTATGAATATTCAGACTATGAGGATTTAGCCTTTGACTCTTATATTATACCAACCTACTTCCTTGAACCCGGCGAATTCTGACTTCTTGAAGTAGATAATCGAACAACTCTACCAACAGAAGCAGATATTCGTATGCTAATTTCGTCACAAGATGTGTTATACTCATGAGCCATTCCATTACTAGGCCTTAAAACAGATGCAATCCCAGGACGCTTAAACCAAGCTATACTAGCTTCCATATGACCAAGACTATTTTATGGGCAATGCTCAGAAATTTGCGGATCAAATCACAGCTTCATACCTATTGTCCTAGAATTTATTTATTTCCCAGATTTTGAAGTATGAGCCTCATACTTATACATCATATCACTGTAAAGCTACCTAGCATTACCTTTTAAGTTAAAGACTGAGAGAACCCCTCTCTCTACAGTGAATACCTCAACTAGATATTTCACCATGACCAATGGTGATTCTATCAATAGTTGTAACCCTCTTTTATAATATTCAACCAAAAATACTGAATTTTACTTTCCATATTACCCCATCATCAAAATTAACTAAAACACAAAAACATAAAACAACCTGAGAACTAAAATGAACCAAACTCTATTTACCTCCTTCAGTATCCCTATAATCTTAGGAATCCCCCTAGTAGTATTAATTATTTTATTCTCCACTATACTAATTATACCCTCCAACAACCTAACCAATAACTGACTTTCCTCTCTTCAACAATGACTAATTCAACTTACACTAAAACAAATAATAATAGCTCATACCATTAAAGGACGAACCCGATCCCTTATACTTCTAGCTCGAATCACTTTCATCGCCCTAAATAACCTTCTCGGGCTTACACCCTACGCATTTACACCTACTACTCAATTATCAATAAATCTGGGTATAGCAATCCCTCTGTGAGCAGCAACTGTGCTCACAGGACTTCGATTTAAAACAAAAGCATCCCTTGCCCATTTCTTACCCCAAGGAACACCTATTCCACTTATTCCTATATTCATTATTATTGAAAAAATTAGCCTTTTTATTCAACAGCCAACGTCACAGCAGGCCACCTATTAATACATCTACTCGGAGGGACTACACTAACTCTTCTATCTATCTCTCCTCTTCCGTAATTTATTTTATTAATCACCCTAGAATGAGGTGTAGCTCTAATCCAAGCCTATGTTTTCACACTTCTAGTGAGCCTCTATCTATATGATAATTCATAATGACACACCAAACACACACTTATCACATAGTCAACCCAAGTCCCTGACCACTAACAGGAGCCCTATCAGCTTTTCTATTAACCTCTGGCTTAATTATATGATTCCACTTCTACTATATCCACCTCCTTGCCGCAGGACTATTAGCTAGTGCAATAGTAATATTTGAATGATGACGTGATGTAGCACGAGAAAGCACATATCAAGGCCACCACACCATACCCGTTCAAAAAGGTCTCCGATATGGAATAATCTTATTTATCATTTCAGAAGTCTTCTTTTTTGCTGGTTTCTTCTGAGCATTTTACCACTCTAGTTTAGCTCCAACCCCACAAACAGGAGGGCACTGACCTCCTACAGGTATCTTCCCTCTTAATCCAATGAAAGTACCACTTCTGAATACAGCTGTCCTACTCGCATCAGGAGTCACAATTACTTGAGCACATCACAGCCTAATAGAAGCTGATCAAGAAGAATCAGCTCAAGCACTATCTATAACTATCRCACTAGGAATTTACTTTACTATCTACAAATATCAGAGTACTCTGAAACTTCSTTTACCATTTCTGATGGAATTTAYGGCTCCACATTCTTTATAGCTACAGGCTTCCATGGCCTTCATGTTATCATTGGAACCACTTTCCTTGCCACATGCTATATTCGCCAACAACTAYATCACTTCACATCCAACCACCATTTCGGCTTTGAAGCCGCCRCATGACACTGACATTTCGTATATGTAGTATGACTATTCCTCTATATTTCTATCTACTGATGAGGATCCTATTCTCTTAGTATAAATAGTACCACTGACTTCCAATCAATAGGCCTTGATAAGCTTGAGAGAGAATAATTAACCTAGCACTAACCCTAATAACTAATATTCTACTAGCCTTACTATTAATTACCATTACATTTTGAATTCCACAATTAAATTCATATGCAGAAAAATATAATCCCTATGAGTGTGGATTTGACCCTACAACCTCTGCCCATCTGCCCTTTTCTATAAAATTTTTCCTAGTCGCTATCACATTTCTTCTTTTTGACCTAGAGATTGCCCTACTGCTACCCCTGCCATAAGCAACCCAAACGAATAACTTAATACTAACAATCAACATAATTCTCATTCTGCTTACTATTCTTGCACTAGGGTTAGCCTACAAATGGACCCAAAAGGGATTAGATTGAATTGAGTTGGTGTACAGTTTAATCAAATCAAATGATTTTGGCTCATTAGATTATAATAAATCATATACACCAAAGTGCCTTTCATCTACATTAATACCACACTAGCATATTTCATATCTTTACTTGGATTATTACTCTACCGATCTCACCTAGTATCATCTCTACTATGCTTGGAAGGCATAATATTATCACTATGTATTATAGCAACACTCACAACATTAAATATGCACTTAATATTAATATATATAATACCTATTATTCTACTAGTATTCACCGCGTGCGAAGCTGCAGTAGGTTCAGACTTATTAATCTTAATTTCTAATCTGTATGGTCTAGATTATGTGCAAAATTTAAATTTACTTCAATGTTAAAAATTATCTTACCGACAATTATGATATTTCCAATAATATGACTTTCAAAGAGTAATATATGAATATAATAACCTGCGGCCTATTAATTAGTGCTTTTACCCTTATACTCCTATATCTACCAAATAGTTCATGTAATTTATCACTAACCTTCTTCTCAGACCCATTAACATCACCTCTCCTAACCCTAACAACCTATTACCACTAATAATCTTAGCAACACAACACCACCTCTACAACAATTCCCTCCCACGAAAAAAACTATATATCTCAATATTAATTTTTTTACAAATCTCCCTAATCATAACATTTACAGCTACAGAACTAATCCTATTTTATATCTTATTTGAAACTACGCTAATCCCTACCTTAGTTATTATTACCCACTGGGGGTAAAACCAGAGCGCCTCAACGCTGGCTCATACTTCTCATTCTACACACTAGCAGGATCTCTTCCATTACTTATTACACTCCTCTATCACTTAAACAGCTTAGGATCCTTAAATATACTGGCAATAATAGTTAATACCAAAGAATTATTACTCTCCTGAACTAATAATATTATATGGTTAGGGTGCATAATAGCCTTTATAGTCAAAGTACCCCTGTATGGAATTCATCTATGAGTACCCAAAGACCATGTCGAAGCCCCAGTTGCTGGCTCAATAGTACTTGCAGCAGTCCTGCTAAAATTAGGTAGCTATAGCATGATACGAGTCACCCCATTCTTAACCCCTTAACAGGAAAAATAAGCTACCCCTTCCTTATTCTATCTCTATGAGGTACAGCTATAACAAGTTCTATCTGCTTAACGACAAGTGGACCTAAAATCACTCATGGCCTACTCTTCCGTTAGCCATATAGCACCTGTTATCTTAGCTATCCTCATTCAAACCCCCCGAAGCTTTGCTGGCACAATAATCCTAATAATTGCCCATGGATTTACTTCATCTGTATTATTTTGCCTGGCAAACTCAAACTATGAACAAATTCACAGCCAAACTATAATATTCACCCGAGGCCTCCAAACACTATTCCCACTCCTAGCTCTCTGATGACTTCTAGCAGACTTTGCCAATCTCGCCTTACCCCCAACTATTAACTTAGTGGGGGAACTACTTACAATCTTAGCCTCCTTCTCCTGATCCAACTTTACTATTATATTTACGGGATTCAACATACGAATTACAGCTCTATATTCACTACATATATTTACTTCAACACAGCGAGGGCCATTAGCATACAGTACTAGCAATGTAAAACTCCTATTTACACGAGAAAATACACTAATATTAATACATATGGCACCAATCCTCCTCCTCACCTTAGACCCCAAGGTGATTATAGGATCAGCACCCTGTAGCTATGGTTTAATCAAAACTTAGATTGTGGATCTAATAATAGAAGATTATAACTTCTTAACTACCGAGAAAGTATGCAAAAACTGCTAACTCATGCCCCCAAGCCTAACGCTTGGCTTTCTCAACTTTTAAAGGATAGTAGTTATCCATTGGTCTTAGGAGCCAAAAATATTGGTGCGACTCCAAATAAAAGTAAAAATGCACTCTTCCATCACTCTAATAATATTAATCCCCCTACTAGCACCCATCATAATTACTTTAATCCCGACAAAAACCTCTTATACCCACATTATGTAAAACTAGC
>NW_016108468.1:17544-26244 GCF_001604975.1 Cebus imitator
GACATAAAATGATATAAAAAAAGATCGTAGCCTTTTCAACCTCAAGCCAACTAGGCCTCATAATAGTAACAGTTGGCATTAATCAACCACACCTAGCCTTTCTTCATATCTGTACCCACCCCTTTTTCAAAGCTATACTATTTCTATCTGCAGGATCTATTATTCACAGCCTCAACAATGAGCAAGATATTCGAAAAATAGGAGGCCTATTTAAAATCTTACCCTTCACCACTTCCTCCCTCATTATTGGTAGCTTTGCACTTATAGGAGCACCCTTCCTTACAGGTTTGTACTCAAAAGATCTAATATCAAAACTGCCAACATGTCGTATACCAATGCCTGAGCCCTTACAACTATTCTCGTAGCCACCTCCCTTACAGCGATATACAGTATCCGTATTATTTTCTATACTTTAACAGGATACCCACGCTTTACAACTTTAATCTCACTTAACGAAAATAATCCCCTGCTAATAAACCCAATTAATCGCTTAGCAGTGTGTAGCATTTTTGCTGGGTTTCTTATTTCTAATTGTGTCCCTCCTGCCTCGCACCCTCAAGTCACTATACCCATTACCTCAAACTTACAGCTTTAGGTGTAACTATTTTAGGGCTCCTTCTAGCAATAGAACTTAGTTTCATAACTAACAATATAAAATTAAGCACCCCAGTAAAAACTTACTACTTCTCTAACATACTAGGCTTTTACTCAATCACTACTTATCGCTTAAAACCCCATTCAAGCTTAACCACAAGCTTCACCTCTACCTTACTAGGCCTATTTTGACTAGAAAAATCTATACCAAAAATAACAACACAGACCCAAATCTCAATCTCTACAACCACATCAATTCAAAAAGGCCTAATCAAGCCCTATTTCTTATCCTTCTTTATTCCACTCACTCTGGCACTACTCTTAACCATCTAACCCCAGCCCCGAGTTAACTCAATTGCAATATGCATACCCATGAACAACGCCCAACAGGTAACTAAAACAACTCAAACACCATAATTATATAAAGCAGCAGCACCTGTAGGATCTTCACGACTCAACCCTGGCCCCTCACCCTCATAAATCATTCAACTCAACACAGTCTTACAATTAATAGTAACTTCTACCGTTTTATTGGGATCACCACCTAATAATACTACTATCATTGTTTCCATCACTAAACCCAACATAAATATTCCTAAAATATCAATACTTGATACTCATGTTTCAGGATGCTCATCAATCGCTATTGCCGCAGTATAACCAAAAACAACCATTATACCACCTAAATAAATTTTAAAAACTATAAGCCCCATATAAGATCCACCAAAATATAATGTAATTACACAACCTACAGCACCACTAAAAATTAGCACTAACCCCCCATAAATAGGTGTGGGCTTAGAAGAAAACCCTACAAACCCCATTACTAAAATAATACTTAATGAAAATAAAGCATATGTCATTATTCCCACATGGGTTATAACCATGACTAACGATGTGAAAAACCATCGTTGTATTTCAACTATAAGAATCTTAATGACTTCCCCCTGCAAAACACATCCACTAACAAAAATTATTAACAACTCATTTATTGACCTCCCCACACCATCTAACATTTCCTCCTAATGAAATTTTGGCTCACTTCTAGGCACCTGCCTAATTATTCAAATTACTACAGGCTTATTCTTGGCCATACACTACACACAAGATACCTTAACCGCCTTCTCCTCAGTTGCCCACATCACCCGAGATGTTAACCACGGCTGAATAATCCGCTACTTACGTGCCAATGGTGCCTCCATATTCTTCGTACGCCTCTTCCTTCATATCAGCCAAGGTCTATACTACGGATCTTTTCTTTTTCTGAAGACTTGAAATACCAGTACAATCCTACTACTTACAACCATAGCCACAGCATTTATAGGTTATGTTCTCCCATGAGGCCATAATTTTGAGGGGCTACAGTAATTACAAACCTTCTATCAGCCATCCCCTACATTGGATCCGACCTTGTACAATGGATCTGAGGCGGCTTCTCAGTAGACAAAGCCACCCTTACACGATTCTTTACTTTCCACTTTATCTTACCCTTTATCATCGTAGCCCTAGCAACTATCCATCTCTTGTTTCTGCATGAAACAGGATCAAGTAATCCATCAGGAATGACATCCAACCCTGATAAAATTATATTTCACCCCCACTATACAACTAAAGATATCCTCGGACTAATTTTTCTTCTCCTATCCCTAATAAGCCTAACCTTATTTACACCTGACCTTTTAACTGACCCAGACAACTATATATTAGCCAATCCCCTCAATACCCTACCCTACATCAAGCCAGAACGATACTTTCTATTTGCATACGCAATCTTACGATCTATTCCCAACAAACTGGGAGGCGTCCTAGCTCTTGTACTCTCTAATTCTTATAATTATCCCCATTATACACCTATCCAAACAACAAAGCATAGCATTCCAACCAATCGCACAAATCCTATTCTGAACCCTAGTAGCTGATCTAATTACACTCACATGAATTGGAGGCCAACCAGTCGAATACCCCTTCGTAACCATTGGCCAAGCTGCATCCATTATATATTTCCTTATTATTATTACCCTAATTCCCCTCTCAGCCTTAATTGAAAACAAACTACTTAAGTGATAAATGTCCTTGTAGTATAATTTAATACCCCGGTCTTGTAAACCAGAAAAGGAGATACACCCACTCCCCAGGACATCAGGGAAAGAATATCTAATTCTACCATCAACACCCAAAGCTGAAATTCTAATCTTAAACTATTCCCTGAATAGTTTACTGGCTAACTAATTTATATTACTGATGGCTTAGCAATAAAGTACTTTGCAAGCATACACAATATTTCCACCTTTTATATAATTAGTACATTATTGCTTGTCCCCATGAATAATACATAGTACTACAAATGCTTAACTATACATAGTACATTACACCAAGACATGCAGAAGATGTTAACAAACATGCTTATAAGCAAGAACTGTAATCCCACATTGGACTATAACACATTCGAATCCAAACAGCACATAACAAGTGCCCTAGCACATGGATATTGTCCAGTATATAATATCATTAATTGTACATTCATACATTAGGTTATTAATCAGGCATAGCACATTCTACTTCAACAGTCCTTCTAACCATAGATAACCATCGTTATATTTGGTCTCTTAATCTACCACCCTCCATGAAACCAGCAACCCGCCCACATTTGCCGCTCTTCTCCCTCCGGGCCCATATAGACAGGGCTTGGTTATCCTGAAACTATATCTGGCCTTTGGTTCCTACCTCAGGGACATTCCATTAAGATTGTGCATACGTTCTTCTTAAATAAGACATCATGATGGTGTGGCGCTATCACCCTCTTAACCGCGTCACAGGATGCATAGGGTGCCTGGGTGGGGAAAGCAGGGGGAATCATCAGCATTGCCGTAGGTTCCGGTAGGAGTCCCACCCTCGGTCCTGTGGGACCTGAATGTGCTTTGCCAGACCTTATGCTATCATCGCACCTATACTGAATGTCTTGGCCCCCATCCTGACCACTAAGGTGTTATTCAGTCAATGGTTACAGGACATGATAAATAACTAACTAGTGTTTTACCCAATTAAATCTATAGACCACCGCTCCTACATCCACATGTATATTTACCTATTTCCACTTACCCAACCTCAAATCCAATTTGTATTTTCTGAGGCAGATGTCATAAAGAGATATCCCACTATTGACATTATTTATTTTACAAGTCCTACGAACTGAAAAACATATACGCCCCACAACTACCCACACACTTCAATAAATAGTACTGCCCATGACTACTACTCACACACCTCAGATGCTACCCTTCAGAAAACATGCCTATATTAATATAGTAGTAAATTAAATTTTAAGCCCACCTGGCTTATCACTACATACTTATTTAAATTCTAACTTAGTTAATGTAGCTTAATATTTAAAGCAAGACACTGAAAATGTCTAGACGGGTAATTATTACCCCATAAACACATAGGTTTGGTCCTAGCCTTTCTATTAGCTCTCAGTGAGATTACACATGCGAGCATCCGCAGCCCTGTGAAAATGCCCTCTAGAACACCAGAACATGAGGAGCGAGTATCAAGCATGCACACATGCAGCTCAAAACACTTTGCTTAGCCACGCCCCCAAGGGAAACAGCAGTGACAAACTTTTAGCAATGAACGAAAGTTTAACTAAGCTACACTTACCATCAGAGTTGGTCAATTTCGTGCCAGCTACCGTGGCCATACGACTAACTCAAGTTAATAGAGCCTGGCGTAAAGAGTATTTAAGATTTTATTCCCAATAAAGCTAACCTGTAACTAAGTCGAAGAAAACCCCAGTTATAGTAAAATGTTCTACGAAAGTGGCTTTAGTATCCTGAATACACTACAGCTAAGGTACAAACTGGGATTAGATACCCCACTATGCTTAGCCCTAAACCTCAATAACTTAACTAACAAAATTATTCGCCAGAACACTACAAGCAATAGCTTGAAACTCAAAGGACCTGGCGGTGCTTCACATCCGTCTAGAGGAGCCTGTTCTGTAATCTATACACCCCAATAAACCTTACCACCTCTCGCCCTCAGCCTGTATACCGCCATTTTCAGCAAACTCCTTAAAGATCATGAAGTAAGCAGAAGTATCATCATAAAAACGTTAGGTCAAGGTGCAGCCAATGAAGTGGGAAGAAATGGGCTACATTTTCTAAATTAGAAAATCACACGATAGCCTTTATGAAATCTAAGGGCCTAAGGTGAATTTAGCAGTAAATCAAGAATAGAGAGCTTGATTGAAGCAAGGCCATTAAGCACACACACACACACCGCCCGTCACCCTCCTCAACCATCATATAAAAGTATATTAATAAGCCACTACGTACTGATATAGAGGGGATAAGTCGTAACATGGTAAGCGTACTGGAAAGTGCGCTTGGATGAATCAAAGTGTAGCTTAAATTAAAGCATCCGGGTTACACCCGGAAGATCTCACAACAATTGATCCCTTTGAGCTAACTCTAGCCCAAATCCTCATTCAACAATACTATCTAAATACAATAACTAAATCATCTACCTAATACAAAAGTATAGGCGATAGAAATTATATACTAGGTGCAATAGATATAGTACCGTAAGGGAAAGACAAAAACCTAATAAGCATAAAAAAGCAAAGATAAACCCTTCTAACCTTCTGCATAATGAATTAACTAGAAACAACTTTATATAGAGAACTTCAACAACACCCCCCAAAACCAAACGAGCTACCCAAGGATAGCTAAAAGAGTGCACCCTCTGAAAAAAAATTATGTATTTTTACATTAGAAAAAAAGACTTTTTTTCCTTCTACAAGATCTTACGGAAGCTTTTCGCTTTTCTCTCTTATCTTTTTCTTTCCCCTTTTTCTCTCTTTCTGCAAAGAAAAAAAAAGACTTATTGACTTTAAAAAAAAAAAAAAAAGAAAAGAAAAGAGTGCACCCGTTTATGTGGCAAAATAGTGGGAAGATCTGTGGGTAGTGGCGACAAACCTGCCAAGCCTGGTGATAGCTGGTTGTCCAAGACAGAATCTTAGTTCAACCTTAAATTTACTTACAGAATCATTTAATACCCCCATAAATTTAATTGTTAGTCTAAAGAGGGACAGCTCTTTAGACCCTAGGAAATAACCTTAATATAGAGAGTAAAATATTTCACTACCATAGTTGGCCTAAAAGCAGCCATCAATTAAGAAAGCGTTTAAGCTCAATACTTACTCATTTTTAATTCTATTCACTCCACGGAACTCCTAAAACACACTGGACTAATCTATTACTTAAAAGAAGCAATAATGTTAGTATAAGTAACATGAAATTATTCTCCCCACATCTTATCTCAGACCGAAACAACTACTGTTAGTTAACAGCCTAATCATTATATACTACAGCTTAAAACACCCATTAACTAAACTGTTAACCCAACACAGGCATGCATCCAGGAAAGATTTTAAAAAGTAAAAGGAACTTGGCAAACTTTACCCCCGCCTCTTTACCAAAAACATCACCTCTAGCATTATTAGTATTAGAGGCACTGCCTGCCCAGTGACACATGTTCAACTGCCACGGTGCCCTGACCATGTAAAGGTAGCATAATCACTTGTTCTCTAAATAGGGACTTGTATGAATGGCCACACGAGGGTTTAACTGTCCCTTTCTTTTAATTAGTGGAATCGACCTATCCGTGAAGAGGCGGATATACACAAGCAAGACGAGAAGACGCTATGGAGCTTCAATTTAATAGTACCAACAACACCTTAAAAACCCACAGGCATTAAGTTACCGTCAATGGACTATAGATTTTGGTTGGGGTGACCTCGGAGCACAGCACAGCCCCAGAAAGACACATACCAAGACCTCACTAGTCTAAGTAAATCTATAATTACTGACCCAATAACTTGATCAACAGACTAAGTTGATAACCCTGGGGATAACAGCGCAATCCTATTTTAGAGTCCATTTCGACAATATAGCCAGTCTTGATGTCAAGTGTCTGGCCTTTGTTCCAAGCCTCCGCTTGGAACTTTCAAGCACTTTGAAGGCCAAGGCGGGCGGATCACCTGAGGTCGGGAGTTCAAGACCAGCCTGACCAACATGGTGAAACCCCGTCTTAAAAAAAGAAAAAACACAACAGACACACAGATATCCCCCACGAGGAAGGACCCTTTTCATTAGCAGAGATGAATGGAAATGTCATGTCTGAATGCAATTCCTGCTCCCCACTCCCACCCCACAAAATCCCAAAAGTGAAAACAAATAAAATCCCCAAGATTTACTAAAAGTCATCCCTCCAAACCTAACGAGCTGCTGCAGTGGATGATAACCAAGAAAGGAAACAGCTGGCCATCACATAGCATTCCTGTGCAACTGAACGGGCAGCAGCATGGGAGCAAGAATCCCGAATGAGTGACAGGTATAGATAATCCACCTTACTTCATACCTGCCCCTTCCCTACATAAGACATCTCTGTCCTGATACATGGAAAATACTACAGGAGGTGTGAAGAGTGGATTTTGTCTACAATTGGAAATGCCTGAGGCTTATTAAATTCCAAGGTAGGGGTGAGATAAGGGGCATCAGAGTGAAAAAACAGGTTAAACAGAGATGGTCGGCACTGTCGATTCCAGTTAATGCTATTTAATAACAAAACTATCTTCTTAATCATAACCATCTTCATGCCTAACCCCTATGTTCCAAAAGTAAGTGGTCCCTGTCTAAATTTCTGGGTTGTGGTCTACTGCCATCCCTGGGGTGGTGGTGTGATGTGCGTGAGATTGCAACAGGGATGGGGAAAAGTGTAAAAAGCTAACTTTCAACAACCCCACAGAGGACTTTAGGAGAAAGCTGCTGAAGGCAGGAGGGGACCCTAATAGGAGTATTCATAGCAGCAGCAGCAGCAGCACCACCACCACCACCACCACCACTTTTTCAAAGCCTCACAAATTAATGAAGGAGCGCAAGGAAAAACCTTCTAAAGACTCCAGCGAACATAAAAGTGCCTTCAAAGAACCTTCCAGGGATCACAACAAATCTTCCAAAGAATCCTCTAAGAAACCCAAAGAAAGTAAACCACTGAAAGGAGAAAATAGTTCCTAAGATGGCCTTCAAGGAACCTAAACCCATGTCAAAAGAGCCAAAACCAGACAGTAACTTACTCACCATCACCACTGGACAACATAAGAAGGCTCTTAGTAAAAGGCCACCCATTTCAGATTCTGAAGAACTCTCAGCCAAAAAAAAAAAAAGGAAAAAGAGTAGCTCAGAGGCTTTATTTAAAAGTTTTTCTAGCGCACCACCACTGATACTCACTTGTTCTGCTGACAAAAAACAGGTAAAAGATAAATCTCATGTCAAGATGGGAAAGGTCAAAATTGAAAGTGAGACATCAGAGAAGAAATCAACTTTACCGCCATTTGATGACATTGTGGATCCCAATGATTCAGATGTGGAGGAGAATATATCCCCTAAATCTGATGTGAGTAGTTCTTACTGGCTTTCCTCCTTCCCTTTATTTTCAGATTTTATTTCAAATAGCTTCATAATAAAGAATAAGGGAAGAAAATGAATGCTGAACCATTGAATGGTAGCACATTGATAGATCTGGCCTAGAAATGCATTTCCTTAACTAATGGCAAGAAGGAAATGAAATCATTAAGGAATCTGCAGATTTTTAGGCTGTTATTTAAGTTGCGAAGGAAAGCTATTTCCATAGTGCAATAATGGGTCATTTGAATAGCAGCAGACAATTCAGGTGCTCATCAAAGCTTGGTATCTATCCTTTCCAATTATTGATGACTTCGGAAAATGAGAAGAATACAATAAAACTTGAATAAAAGGGAAAATAAATTTAAAACAGAAACTTAGAAAATATTAGGGCTAGGCAGGGTGTGGTGGTTCACACCTGTAATCCCAGCACTTTGGAAGGCTGAGGAGGGCGGATCACGAGGTCAAGAGATTGAGACCCTGTCTTTACTAAGAAATACAAAATTAGCTGAGCATGGTGGCATGCACCAGTAGTCTCAGCTACTCAGGAGTCTGAGGCAAGAGAATTGCTTGACCTGGGAGGCAGAGGTTGTGGTGAGCTGAGATGGTGCCACTGCACTCCAGCCTGGTGCCTCGTGACACA
>NW_016108468.1:26299-30451 GCF_001604975.1 Cebus imitator
AAAACAAAAAACTAGGGCTATAATGTTGATGTTTTGATCATTGGAATGAAGTAACGTGTTTACATTGATAGAAGGCTGGTAATAGTATTTTTATTTTACCAGTTTTATTGAGACAAAATGATGTAACAATATACTACACATACTTAAAATGTGTAATTTGATTAATTTTAACATTTATGTGTATCTGTAAAACCAGGAAGTAGTATTTTGAAAAAAGAACATTTAGTCTTTTTCTTCATTGTTTAGCCACTGGTTTGGAGGGAGTGGGGTATGTGATCTTCACTGCAAGTTTTTCATTAATGGGTGGAATTATATTTTGTGGATGCCTAAAAGAGCATCTGACCTTCTAATAACTGTGAAAGACGGTTTTTGATATTGGAATTTAAACTTAAAATTAGAGATTTTCAGCAGTGGAAGGGATTTTCAGATTATCTATTCTAACCTCTTACTGATGTAACATTTGATTTGCTTCAAGAGCTTTGTCTGAGTTAAACTGTAGGAGCTCCTGAAATTCCTGAGACCAAAAAATAGTTTCTTTTCTTTATCCAGTATTAACTAAATTGCCAAGTAACTTGTTAGTCATTTCACACACACACAAGATGCAGATGGGTGGTGGCTCAGGCTGTAATCCTAGCACTTTTGGGGGGGATCATGAGGTCAGGTGTGTTCGAGACCAGCCTGACCAACAGGGTGAAAACCCGTCTCTACTAAAAATACAAAAATTAGCTGGGCGTGGTGGCACGTGCTTTTAATCCCAGCTACTCGGGCGGCTGAGGCAGGAGAATCACCTGAAACTGGGAGGCGGTGGTTGCAGTGAGCCGAGACTGCGCCACTGTACGCCAGCCCGGCAACAGAGTGAGATTCCATCTCAAAAAAACAAAAAATAACAAAATGAAATCACTCTCCTCAAAAGTAACAAGTTTAGCAGAGACAACAGACATAGAAATTGTTAACTATTCTGCAACACACAATGGACACAACACATAATTAACTGCTATGCAACATAGGCTAGGATGCACTGGCTAACTGCCTGCAGGTGCCAACCTCACAGAAGAGGTAACTTTTACGGGGAATCTTCATCAAAACACTAGGATGTCCCAGGTGAACAAGGGAGAGGAAGGTATGCTAGTCAGAGAAAAAAATTATGCACACTATGCACACAATGAAAAAACTGTACCTTCAGTTGAAATGTAGTGGATTCCATGTGACTGAAGCTTAGAGTAGGCGGCAGAACCGATCAGTCTTTTCTTAATGCTTCATTTCCCCTTAAAACTTTTATTCTATCATCAAACTCACTCTAGGTTTCTGTACAGTTTGCCTTCATCTATTAAACTGAGCGCAGTAGCCTAATCTTTTGCCTTCCCATCACCCAGAAAAGTGTTTGACTCACAGAGGTGCTTAGTATTTTCTGAATATTAAGGCTTTATAAAAGATTTCACAAGACTGCTTAAGTCGGGGCAATATGCACTGTTTCTTACACTTGTTAGTAAGCATCTTCATTCACAAATTCTATTTTCTATTTATTTTAAATCCTCCTGATTCTCTACTCTTAATTTTTTCCACACAGCAGATACTCAACACAGGTGGATTAATATCTCCAAATTATAGAAACCAATTTCAGACTTCTAAGAGCCTAGTTTCCATTGAAATCGTGTAAACTCACCTGAAGCAACTGCTCCTTGTGACCCGGACTATGATTTAGGTGCTGGAAGTTTCGTTCCCGGCTTCAAATCTCATTGTATACTTCAGCCTCCCGGGCCCTAAAGCTGCTGGCTCTTATTCTGCAATTCTTCTTACAGCTGCGGCGTCAGGCTGCTGCGCGGTCGGCGTCCGGGACGTCCTGCGGCGCGGCGGCATCTGCGGGGCGTCCGCGGTGTCTGCGGCGCGGTCGGCTTCGGGCGTTGTCGTCCCTGGCGGCAGTGGCGCTCTACGTCAAGGCTTACCCGTACCACCCCGCGTTTCCGAGGTGAGCTCCGTCTGTGGCGACCGGACATCGGAGGCGCGGATAGCGCGTCCGGGGCCACTGCGGCGAGCTCGGCGAATGGGGGCGTCCGCGGCGCCTCGGCGTTGGCGGCCTCTGCGGGGCGCTCTGCGAATCGCGGGCGTCTGCGCGTCTGCGGTGCGTCGGTGGTGACTGGGCGTCGGCGGCGGCGCTCTATGTAGAGGTTTAGCGGTGCATCCACCCTGCTTTCTGAGGTGAGCGCCATCATCTGCGGCGACGGGGCGTCGGCGGCCGCTGCGGCGTGGTCAGTCATGCCTTTGGGGAGGTCCGCAAGTCCAGGCGTCTGCGGAGAGTTCAGCGCGTCGGCAGCGTCCCAGGTGCGGATGACATCGGCGGCTCGGGCGGCGCGTCGGGAGTGTAGGCGGCGCAGTAGGCTGGTCTGGGGCATCCACAGCGCGGTCAGCGGTTCGGCGACGTCCCAAGCGCTGACAGCGTCAATGACGTCGGCGGCGTGTTCTAAGCGACGTGGGCGTCCGCGACGTCAGCGGGGTCTGCGGCGCGACGGCGGCGTCCCAGGCGTGGCTGGCATCAGCAGCGGTCGGCTTGTCAGGAGTGTCGGCGGTGGCCGCGGTGCGGTCAGTGACTTGGCGGCGTCTCAGACGCTTACAGCGTCAGTGGCGTTGGCGGTGAGGCGGGGGCGTTGGGGGTGTTGGCGGGACGGCCCGCGCATCGGGGGCGTCCGCTGCGCGGTCGTCGTAAGCTGCGTCCAGAGGATCTGTGGCGTACGCGCCGAGGTCAGCACGTCAGTGACGTCAGCGGCGCGAAGGCGGTGTCCGCGGCCTGACGGCGGCGTCTGAGATACTTCGGTGGCGTCTGCGGATAGCATCGGTGGCGCGCGGGAGTGTCGGCGCGGTAGGCTGGTCAGGGGCATCCACAGCGCGGTGAGCAGTTCGGCGGCTTCCCAGCCGCTTATTAGCGTCAGTGGCGTCAGCTGCGCAGTCGGCGCGTCCCAGGGACTGATGGCGTCCACGGGGTCTGCGGCGCGACAGCGGCTTCCGTGGCGCGCTCTGCGTCGGGAGCGTCTCCGGCGTGTTGGGGACGTCCGCGGCGTCCGCGGCGCGACGGCGGCTTCCGAGGCGCCTCGGCGGCGTCCCTGGCGCGGATGGCATCGGCGGCGCAGTCGGAGCGTCGGCAGTGTCGGTGGCGCGGTAGGCTCGTTGGGGGTGGCCGCGGCGGGGTCAGCGGGTCGGCGGCGTCCCAGGCGCTGACAGCGTCAGTGGCGTCGGCGGCGTGGTTGGCGCGTCGGGGGCGTCGGCGGCGTCAGCGGCGTGGCTGCGCAGTCCGCGCGTGAGGAGCGTCGGCGGCGTCCAGAGGGTCTGCGGCGTCCACGCGTTGGGGGCGTCCGCGGCGCGACGTTGGCGTCCCATGCGGTAGCGGCGTAGGCGGCGTCTGCGGGGCACGCAGGTCCTTTGGCGTCAGCGGCATCTGCGGCGTGTCGGGGACGTCCGCGACGCGGTCGGCGGCGTCCGCAGGGTCTGTGGCGCGACAGCGACGTCCGAGGCGCGGTCGGCGCGTCGGAGGGGACTGGGCGTCAGCGTCGCGGTAGGCGCGGGCCGCGCATCCCTGGGTCTGGCCGGTGCGTCGGCGGCGCGCTGAGTTGAGGTTTACCTGGACGTCCACGCAGCGTTTCCGAGGTTAGTGCCAAGGCGGGGCGGCGGCCGGGATCTGCACTGAAAGTTTAAGGTTTAGTAGGAAGTCAAAGTTCAGGGGGAAATCCACCCAGCTTTTCCGAGGTGAGAGCGCCGCGCCAAGCCGGGAGGGCGGTGAGTCCGGGACCCGCGGGGCAGAGCTGGGTCTATGTGCGTGCTGGGGGCCTCCACAACTTTCGCTGTGCCAGCGGGGCGGGCGCGCCGGGCCCCCGGAGCGCTTAAGTCCCCTGCGTTGGATTCCTCGCTGGCCGCAGCACTGCTCTCCTGGGCTCTGGGGAAGAAACTCGCGGGCGGGTTTTCCTGTGGCATCCCAGAGGGTGGAGGGATGGAGCAGCTTCGGGGGCACATCCTAGATCTGGTGAAAGACATTGGTCCTTTGCCCCACCTTCAGAGCATTCTTCTCTCCCAGTGTTTTCTCCTGTTGAGCAAAGTAAAAGAAGCAGGTAAATTCCTTCATCTGGTTTCCCCCCTCCTTTTTTTTTTTTTTTAAGATGGGGTTTC
>NW_016108468.1:30681-31848 GCF_001604975.1 Cebus imitator
GGAGTGCGGTGGCACAGTTTCGACTCACTGCAATCTTCACCTCCTGGGTTCAAGCGATTTCCCTGCCTCACTCTCCCGAGTATCTAGGCCTACAGGCGTGTGCCACCATGCCCGCCTAATTTTTTGTATTTTAGTAGAGAGGGGCTTTCCCCATGTTGGCCAGGAAGGTCTTTATCTCCTGACCTTGTGATCTACCCGTCTCAGCCATCCAAAGTGTTGGGATTACGCCTAGGTCTGAGCCACCACACCAGTCTTTGTTCCCTTTTTACCTCTCGTCTTTTCTTTCGTTTTTAAACCAGATGTTTGTTTAAATTCCAGTCCTGAGAACATGCTTTATCTGATCATTAGTGTATTGTTACTTCTATTCTGTTCTGAGAGTCCATCAGATCTTTCAAATGGTCCCAGGTATCCCTTTGAGTGGGTGACTGAAAGTATAGGCTTTTTTTTTTCTTTTTTTTCCCCATGAAAGTTTTTAGTTTATTAAGCTTCTCGTGAAAAATCTACAATGACCGTAGATAACATTGCAGCACTTTTACTCCTTCGGCTGTGATCCAATCTCCAGCTCACTTTTTGCCGGTGCCAACGTTAGCGTTTGTAGTCCCCCTGACTTTCTTCATTCTGTTCTTTCGTTCCTTTCATTTCTTGAGGTCGTTTTCTTCTTACACAGGCCGTGTCTTGCAAGTCTATGTTTGGGTTCATTTTTCTTTGTATAATCCAGGGTATCATAAATCATGCCAAAGCTGTTTGTCTTGCCACCACCAAAATGAGTTCTGAATCCAGATACTAAGATGACATCCAGTGTGGTCTTAAACGTTTTGGCTAGTTTTTCCCGAATTTCTGTATTAAGCGCTGTTGCCTTCCCTGGGTGAAGGACGTCAGTGACCCTTCATTTTTCCTCTGAAGTAGTCAATTGGTCGTGAACTTTCTAGTGTGGATAGTTACTGTGTCTGTCATGGTGGCAACCTATCCTCAGACATCTAGGGAGGAAGAGACTTTTTTTTTTTTAATTGCATTTTAGGTTTTGGGGTACACGTGAGGAACATGCAAGATTGTTGCATAGGTACACACATGGAGCGTGATTTGCTGCTTTTTTTTTTTTTTGAGATGAGGTTTCACCATGTTGGCCAGGCTGGTCTTGACTCACATGATCTGCCCACCTCGACCTTC
>NW_016108468.1:32488-34267 GCF_001604975.1 Cebus imitator
GCCTCCAAAGTACTTGGATTACAGGCGTGAGCCACCATGCCCAGCCTGAAGTGATTGATTCTCTTGCCTCAGTCTCCCAAGTAGCTGGGATTATAGGCACCTGCTGCCATGCTTGGCTAATTTTTGTATTTTTAATAGAGGTGGGGTTTCACCATTTTGGCCAGGCTGGTCAAGCTCCTGACCTCAAGATCTACCCACCTAGGTCTTCCAAAGTGCTGGGATTATACCCGCATGCCTGGCCTGGAGTATGTTCATTTTAAAAAGGAAATTTCATCAATACTCTTTTTCTTACAAGTTGGCCACTCCTGGATCATTAGTACTCTTAAGTGAATCTGGTTTGCAGTTTTCTTGGGTTGTTTTTCAGTTTTGTTACTATTTTAGGCTAGGAAAGGATTTCTAAGTGTGCTATTTTTTTTCATCCAATCTGGAACATCTTAAATAACATGGGATTATGTCTCTTACATTTTTTAAAAGCTGATCTGAATTCTTTATCTAGTGGAGAGTTTTAGGCCAGGCTTGGTGGCTCATGCCTGTAATCCCAGCATTTTGTGAGGGATCGCTTGAGTGATGAGCAGATCGTTTGAGACCAGCCTAGGCAACATGGTGAGACCCCGTCTCTGCTAAAAATACAATAATTGGTCAGGTGTGGTGGCACACACCTGCGTTCCCAGCTACTTGAGAGACTGAGGTAGGAGAATCACTTGAACTTGGGAAGCGGAGGTTGCAGTCAGCTGAGACCCGGCCACTGCACTCCAGCTTAGGTGACAGAATAAAACTGTCTCCAAAAAAAAAAGTTTTAACGTAGAATTAAGACATTTTCTTGGTTAATTTAAAGTGTATTTTAATTTTCCAGATATTTATAGAAACATATTACATATATTGTTTTGTCTTAAAATAAGGTTTTATATAATACTTGAGGCATGCAAAAGACATAGTAGAGTTCTGTGAATTTACTCAGATATCACTGTGCACTTCTCCTCCATCTCATTCATCTTCTCTCCTTGGCACCCGTGTCCTGATTTTTGTGCTCCATATGCCTTTGCTTTAAAAAAAATGGATTTGTTTTTTATGCATTTATCTTTAAAGAGTAGATTAAATTTTATTTTTTAGATTCATGAAAATGGATTTATGCTTTGGTTAGTTCAAGACTTTCTGAGATTCATCCATATTTATTTTCTTTTTTTGAGATGGAGTCTTGCTCTGTTGCCCAGGCTGAAGTGCAAGTGCAGTGGTACAATCTCTGCTCACTGCAACCTCCGCCTCCCACACTCAAGCAATTCTCCCGTCTCAGCCTCCAGAGTAGCTGGGATTATAGGCATGCACCACTATGCCCGGCTAATTTAGGTAATTTTAGTAGAGATGAGCATTCTGTTTTGGCCAGGCTGGTCTTGAACTTCTGACCTCAAGTGATCAGCCTTCCCCGACCTTCCAAAGTGCTGGGATTACAGATGTGAGCCACCACACTTAGTGATCCATTCATATTTCTGGGAGTAGGTATGATTTGTTCATTTTCACTGCTGTGAAATTGCATTGGGTAAATAATATCTTGTGATTTATTTACTTATTCTCTTACAGATTTACTTTTGAGTTTTCATTTTTTAGCTCTTACAAAAATGCAGCAATAAACATTACTGTACATATCTACTGTTGAACGTTTGCTAGAATTTCTGTAGGCCCTTTCAAATGCTTTTTAAACAGTGGCACTAGTGATGTTTTGGGGCTTGATAATTACTCGTTGTGGGTACTTTCCTATGTTTAACAGGATATCAGGCCTCTACC
>NW_016108468.1:35077-36528 GCF_001604975.1 Cebus imitator
CAGCCATTCAATAGAATTTGTTCTGCTCAAGGGTTTTCACTTTCTAACAAAGAGGAAGGAATCTGTTGTCAGTTGTTTAATCTCTATTGCTGTTGTAGATTTCCTCTGGATTCTGGTCAATTTAGGCAGCTATCTGGGAAGAATTTTGTATATTAATACACTTTTGACTTCTTCATCTACAGCAGGGTGGAAGCCAACCTGAAGTACCCAAAGCTCTCTACACCTTTCTGCTACTGAAGTTCTCAGCAGAACCTCAGTAACGCCTAGATTTTTACCTTTTCAAAGCTGATTTTGAGCAGTTTGCTAACCTCTTGGTACTCATGTTAAGTACTTAAATGTTAGCTGCCCCAACTGTTAGTTATGCAAATATTCTTCTTTCAGCTTCAGCCTGGGAACATCTCCAGGGAATGATGGGAGGCCCTTTTAGAATGATAATGTCATGTGCTTCATTTTATCTTTTCTGCAATGGGTGTAGCTCTTTCAGTAGTCAGTGCCTATGTTTTACATTTTTGAGATTGTTCCCTTCTCCTGTGTGAGACAAACAAGTGTTACCTCTCTTCTCCTTATTGCCCCCAGGTCCTTGAAATTATTATTTTTTAAGAGTCTCCTGTATCACCCAGGCTGGAGTGCAGTGGCTTGATCTTGGCTCACTGCAACCTCTGCCTTCTGGGTTTAAGCTGTTCTCTGTCTCAGCCTCCCAAATAGCTGGTATTACAGGTGACCGCTACCATGTCTGGCTATTTTTTTGTATATTTAGTAGAGACAGGTTTTTACCAACTTGGCCAGGCTGGTCTTCATTTCCTGACCTCGTGATCCACCTGCCTTGGCCTCCCAAAGTTCTGGGATTGTAGGTGAGAGCCACTGCACCTGGCCTTTTTTTTTTTTTTTTTTTAACTGAGTCCCGTTCTGTTGCCCAGGCTGGAATGCGGTGGGGAGATCTTGGTTCACTGCAACCTCCACCTGCCTCCACCATGTTTGGCTAATCAAATGTAACATTCTTAACAAGCCCTCCTCCAGATTTAAAATGGTTTGTAATTGAAAACTAAAATGGTTTCCAGTTGCAAACCATTTTAACTTGAAAATTTTCAGTTTGACAGTCAAGATAACTAATCCCATCATTTTTCTTCAAAACATACAAATTTTGGGGCCTTTCTTTTTTTTCCCCCATAAAGAGGATCTCATTCTTTTTTCCAGACAAGAGTGCAGTGGCACAATCATAGCTCACTGCAGCCTTGAACTCTTGGGCTCAGAGAATCCTCCTACCTCAGCCTCCTGCTGGGTACAGGCTTGCCACCATACCTGGCTAATTTTTGTTTTTGTTTTTTTGAGACCAGGTCTTGCTCTGTCACCCAAGCTGGAGTGCAGTGGCGAGATCTCGGCTCACTGTAACCTCTGCTTCCTGGGTTCAAGCAATTCTCCTGCTTTGGCCTCCTTAGTAGCTGTGATTACAG
>NW_016108469.1:0-14135 GCF_001604975.1 Cebus imitator
CCTCTCTCTGCAATGGAGACACCTCCATCAGTGGCTACTCAGGACCCAGCCTGAGGCTGCTGTGGGGCTGACAACACCAGCGCATGTAACCCTCACTGCTTCCTGTGAGACCAGGGTTATCCCCTCTGGGAGACAGGAAGTCCAGGAGCCCTGCTCGGTGACCCAGTATAACCCAGCATCTGTGATGGGAGATGGCATGAGTGAGTCACCAGGGAAATGGGCCAGCAGTGCCAGTCTGCAGGGAAATATGAAACACCCAAATTTAGATCTTCGGCCTTGGCTCTGCTTTCAAAAGGAATGTTTTTACTCTCATTTAAAAAGGAATCTGTTAGAATTCTTTGTTGTAAAGTTTGTAAGCACTTTACCCGGGAATACAGGCTCCATGTTATCCAAAGATACTGGCACCAAAAAAGTAGTCCACTAAAGGTAAGTCTGCTTAAAGCAGGAACTGTAATCCACACGCAACTGTGGGGAGAAAAGCTTATATTTAGAGTTTATTTTGAAAAATAAAATAAAAAAACATGAAAACCTTTCATCTTTTGTTCAGTAAAACCCAGTATGTAATTACAATGATCCTTAACTTCTGTTTGGGGGTTTTTCTTTTTATTATAAAAAACTTCAAGCAGAACAGAAAAGAGAATGAACCTAGATTTCATAGTTGTTAACATTTTTCTCCATTTGCTTTTTTTGACTAAAGTATTTTAAGGTAAATTACAGGTATTGTGACTTTTCAATGTGAATCGTTTTAAAAAAATGACATTTACCTACATAAACGCAGTGCCATTATCACACGTAAGAGAATGAGCAAAAAATTTCCCTAATATCATCTAATACCCAAATCACATTTAAATTTCCCCCAGCTAGTCTACAGGATCATACAGTTGGTTTGTTCAAACACAGATCCAATCAAGAACCACTTATTTCATGGAGTTGCTATGACTTCTAGGCATTTTTTTTTTTTTTTTTTTAGAAGGAGTCTCGCTCTTTTTGTCCAGGCTGGAGTTCTGTGGTGTGATCTAGTCTCACTGCAACCTCTGCCTCCCAGGTTCAAGTGATTCTCCGGCCCCAGCTTCCTGAGCAGCTGGGATTACAGGCCCCCATCACCACGCCTGGCTAATTAGTAGAGATGGAGTTTCACCATCTTGGTCAGGCTGGTCTCGAACTCTTGACCTCAGGTGATCCGCCAGCCTCGGCCTCCCAAAGTGCTGGGATTACAGGCATGAGCCACCACGCCCGGCCTAGGCCTTTTAACTGTAGATAATCCACTTTCTGACGTGGTAGACGCTTTCCACATGCCACTGTCTAAAGTCATTGATAATCAACAAATAATAAATAAATAGCATTTAAAATGCAGCTCCTCAGGCTCATAGCCGCATTTCCAGGGCTTACTGTTAGCACTTATATGATAGAGTATTTCTGTCACCACAGAAAATTCTACTGGACAGTGCCGATCTGGAACATTCTCCCAGCCCTAGCTACCTTCTGCAATATTGACCCAGTGAAGACATCAGGCCAGTTTCTATGTAGAATGCCCCCACCTTCTGGATTTGTCTGATTCTTTCTTCACGCTGCCATTTAATTTGTTCCTCTACTCTCTGTATTTCCTTTGAACTCCAAGTTAGAGCTCATGAGTTGATCACATTTAACTCTTAGAATGAGCAGGGAAAGAGTATGTGCAGACAGTACTGAGTGTGACCAAGTGTCCCTGGCTTCATGTTCGATTTGTCTGGTACAATCAAACTCTACCCAGGCCTCATGGTTTTGATATGCAAATTGCTCCATTCTTTTTTTTTTTTTTCTTTTTCTTTTTTTGAGATGGAGTCTCACTCTGTTGCCCAGGCTGGAGTACAGTGGCATGATCTCCGCTCACTGCAACCTCCTCATTCCGGGTTCAAGCGATTCTCCTGCCTCAGCCCCTGAGTAGCTGCGACTACAGGCACACACCACCATACAGGGCTAATTTTTGTATTTCTAGTAGAGAGCGGGTTTCACCATGTTGGCCAGGCTGGTCTCAAACTCCTGATGTCAAGTGATCCTCCCGCCCCAGCTTCCCAAAGTGCTGAGATTACAGGCATGAACCACAGCGCCGAGCCCAAATTCTTCCATTATAATGTGCCTATTGCACAGATGATTTCACCAAAGTCACATTTAACTGCTTCAGAAAACTTTGCACCTTCTACAGGACCCATATTTGGCTCAGCAGTAAACTTTCACCATGTGAGATTATCGGTGCAAGGCTGGGCAGAGAGCTGATGCCCAGGAAACAATCCCCACAGTAGGGAGGGGCTTGAGGGGGCCTGGGGTCATACGTGAAGAGCCAGCAGGGAGCATTCTCATCTGATGGCAACTGCAGTTGCCTCATGCACTCTCATCATGACTGTGGGCTCTCGGAATTTTTTAAAACGCCTCATTTAAGGACTTCTGATAAACAAAAGTTAAATTTTTAAAAATAAACTGTGGGAGGATATTTTTTATTTACTTGAATTCTTCATTTAAAAAAATTATTTAAATGACTCAAATGGTAAGAAAAGTCTTAAAGGTTTAAAACAGTACACAGGACCAACTGATTAAATAAACTATGCCACACAACAGAATATGGAGCACCTGTTATTCGGAATGAAAAGTGTCTCTATGTACTGACATGGGGGAAAATAAGCAAAGGAAACAATCAGAGTACTATTTATAATATGGTACATTTTAGGTAAGAGATGGGGAAATAGATGACAGATAGGTAGATGGTAGAGCATTAGTCAGCTGGGGCTACCGCAACAAAACACCATGCACTGGGTGGCTTAAACAACAGGAATTTATTTCTCATAGTTCAGAAGCTAAAAGTCCAAGATCAAGCTGCCAGTGGATTCCGTTCCCAGATGAGGGCTCTCTCCCTGGCTTGCAGACAGCAGCCTTCTCACTGTGCCCTCGCATGTTGAAGAGGGAGAGCAAGCAGGCTTTCTTGTATCTCTTCTTAGAAGGACACTAATCCCAGCATGAGGGCCCCACCCTCATGACCTCATCTAACCCCAGTCACCTCCCTAAGGCCCCACATCCTAATGCCATCACACTGGGGCTTAGCACTTCAACATATGAATTTTGGGAAAACGCAATTCAGTTCACAGTGAATAGATTTTAATTGCTAGTATCAAAAGAAACTGACAGATAAACCCCAAATCAAACTGTTTTAATGGTTTTCTATTGGGAGGAAAAAGAAACAGGGTGAACAAGAAGTTATAGGAGCAGGATTTCCGTGGCTGAAACTGGATAAATAGAGAGTTTGGGGGGATTATAAATGTTTTATGTGATTTTTAAAAATTAAGTCACAAAAGAAAAACAAATGCCCCTTAAAATTTGAAAGTAAACTGAAATGAATGAGCCTTCCTGCATATAACGTGTGTGACGTGACCACATAAAGAAAGCAATTACTTAAAGTGGCTTTAAAACACAGCATTTTGACTATACATCCCAAGTGAGAGATATGCCATGGACAATAAAAAAAAGAAAGAAATCATAAAGTGCATTCAGTAGTCACATGGTAGTATTGATACTTTTATTAATTTACTATGTTTCCATCATTAGAAACCATAATTTTCAGCATAAAAATGACATAACATAAAATCAAGGAAGTTTAAGTAAAAATCCTGTAATCTTACAACTGAATTGGAAATTGCAGTATGAACTCACATTGTGTTTTACTCCTTAAAAAATACGTATTTTCTAGTTCTGTTCACTGAAGAAAAAAAATCAAAAGCAATGAAAACCCAGTAACAATGAGCACACTTCCATGGCTGAACTCTCCAGATAACATTTACCAATGAATGTGGCTGATTCTAAGTCTAGGACAAAAAAAAATGTACAACATGAGACTGGATACAAGTCAATTATTGTACCAGAAAGTGAGGAAGAAATCAAAGGCTGATGAGGTCACGCTAAAGTGATAGAGGACGGCAGGGGGCTTGCCTGCAGCCGCTGGTCAATAATGAAGGGATTAATCGATGATTCCAAGACTCCTGGGGAGGAGGAGTGGGAACCGCAGGGTGGGCCTGGATGCGCACAGCGTGGAGGGTGGGATTAAATCCCAGCGCTTGTGGGCAGAGCCTCGTGTGCGCGGACATGAGGATGCCAGAACCTAGTCATCCCCACCATCCAGGAGGCGGCGGCAGGAGCGCAGTCTCCAGCAGGGGACAGCAGCGGGAGCTGGAGACAGGCTTGGAGAAGAGCAGGTAACAGCCCCGGAGGAGCCGGGCCCTGGATGTCAGACTCAACTTGCAGGAGCATCAAGAGCAGGTGTGGCTCAAGAACCCGGGCCACTTGCTCTGCAGTAGCAACGGCAGCAACCACAGCCATGACCAGCGCAGCCAAGCCAGCAGCCCGGCCCCCAGGATGCCCTTGGCACAGGGGCGGAGTCCCTGCCTTTGCAGGTCCCGTACTCCCGCGGGGTCCAGGGTTGTGCCGCCCCTCTCCAATCAGAGGGGAATCTTCCCAGCAACAGAACCCACGCTTCCAGCTCCGACCAGACCTGCATAGGGAGAGAGTTCACGCACAGGGCGGCCAGCAGGGCTCCCCAGCTGCCCCAGGGCCCCGGGACCCCTAGGCCTGGGACCCCCGCCAGACTCTGCCTCATTCAGTGACCCCCCAGGGCTCCTCCCACCCCAAGACCCTTTCGGGGACACTGCCCCTACTCCACGACATCTGGGAGGCACGCAGGGGCTGGCCTTTTGCTTGGGAAGGGCTCCCCCAGCAGGACGTTCACTGAATCTGGAGGAAGTCGCCCTGCAGGTATCCCACGGAAGCCGGCGGGGACCCAGGTGCGCCCCACCGGCGAGCCCGCCCGCGGGTGCCCGAAGCGGTGTGCGAGCCATCCTCACCGCAGTGACTCCCCCGCGGCGCCTACGCGCTCCATTTTCCGTCCGCCCTGCCGGTGGGGGGCGTTAGCCTGTTCTCACTGCGCAGCCCCCGCCAGGGGCGCCGCTGAGAACGTCCCCGCCTCGGCACTCGGGTCCTGCGTGCGCATCCTTGCTGGTGCTCAGCACTGGGCGTGCATGGCTGCTGGGGGCGCGCGAAGGTTTAGCGTGGGAGGATGCTGCCCAGGGCTCGGGTGGGTTTTAGAGGTCTGAGTGGCTCACTCTCCAATCAGCGCGTTCTGGAGAGCGCGTGGTCAGCCTACTTGCATATTTTAGGATTGCGAGATGTCTTTAACCCTTGCTGATCGGCTTTCTTTGGCTTCATGCTCATTTTCCTGAAGATAGCTCTGACAGAGTATTGGAAATCCTTATGCAAAGTAACTGTTCACTGTTTTGCCCATTTTCTTGATTTATTTCAACTGATTCTTCTACTCTCTTGAAAATTAATGTGAGTTGCAGTTTTCATATCTATGTTGTTTTCTCATTACTACCATTTATGAATTCCTTCATTTCTTGAGTTTTATGTTGTCTATTTCAGTATGTCTTTAAAATCTGTGACGGTGGACCAGTTTTGGTTTGTTTCATTTCAATCAGTGGCACACTGAAATGTTCAAACATTAAATTGTTGAAAAATTTTAATGACATTCACAATTTAAGCCAACCCTTCCCCCCCGCCCCCTTTTTCTTTAAGACAAAGTCACTCTGTCACCCAGGCTGGGGAGCAGTGGCGAAATCTCAGCTCACTGTAACCTCCAACTCCTGGGTTCAAGTGATTCTCCTGACTCAGCCTCCCAAGTAGTTGAGACTACAGGTGCAGCACCACCATGCCCAGCTAATTTTTGTAGTTTTAGTAGAGACAGGATTTCACCATATTGGCCAGGTTGATCTCGAACTCCTGACTTCAAGCGATCCATCCGCCTCGGTTTCCCAAAGTGCTGGATTACAGGCATGAGCCACTGCCCCCAGCCTAAGCCCTAATTTTTTGATTTTTTTTTAGATTAAGCAGGCATAAAATACATTGAGGCAGGCAGGCAGGCAGGCAGGCAGGAAGGAAAATACACTGTCAAATTGACATAGAAGTTTCTAAAAGCTGATTTCTCAATGTGTTTACTTGCCGAGTCACAAACTGAAAACAGTGTACAGATGGCACTGATCTCAGGTCTCTCAATACTGAAAGTAGTTTCTTTTATTTTCCCCCTCTAGGGTTAATACTACTTTTTTTCTCTCTTGTTTAAGAAATATTTCACTATCCGAAGGTCTGGAAGATATTCTGTTTATTTCTCTAAAGCCGTTAGCTTTGCCTTCCATATTAAGGCCTTTAATACATCTAGAATAGATCATGACATGAGCTGAGATTTCAGGTTTTTTTCTCATGGGTTTCTGTCAATTTATTGAGAAGCTTGTAATTTACACGATCACAAACCAAAGGTCTATTAATGAATGGGTCTGTATCAAAAGTTGATATTTTGAGTCAATCGTCTATATGCCTGTGCTCCAAAACATGCTACTTAATTACTGCAGCTTTAAAATAGGTCTTGATGTGTGGTGATTCAATTCTCCCACCTTACTCTTTTAAAATGTGGTTTGGCACGGCCCTTTGCATTTCCATATACATTTTGAATGCTTTTGTCAAGAAGACTATTGAAATTTTAATGAAATTGCATTAACTCTATTAATGCAATCAGCAAAATCCAGGATATGGGCCATTCTACAGATCCAGTAAGCCAGTTTCTCCAGTGAACCAGTGGCATTTACAAATAATAAATAAAAAGAACAAAGGATTTGAAGATGTACCCAAACAACGTATGGGTCTTGTTTGAATCTTGATTGAGACACATCAACTCTGAAAGACCTTTTTGAGAATTTGAGCCTTAATTTTGTTCTAGATGATATTAAGAAATTGTAACTTAATTTTGATAGGTGTGATAATGTGGTTGGTCTTGTTTTTAACATGCTCTAGTTAATTAGAGATGCATACTGTGGTATTTACAAGTGAAATGGCATACTGTCTTGGATTTACCTGAAAATACTCTAGTTTTTAAAGAAAATAATTTAAGAGAAGGGGTAGCTCAAGTAAAGACGACAAACTATTGATAATTATTAAAATTGGTGAATATGTACACAAAGTTCTTCATTACATTATCCTCTTTTGTACATGTTTTAAATGTCCCATATTAAGAATTCTTTTATTGTTTTTAAATTTCAAAAGCCTATTTCTTTTTTTATCTTAGGTTCTTGTGCAGAATGTGCAGGTTTGTTACATAGGTATACATATGCCATGGTGGTTTCCTGGACCTATCAACCCATCATCTAGGTTTTAAGCCCATATGCATTATATATTTGTCATAATGCTATCCCTTCCCTTGCCCCCAACCCCCCACAGGCCCCAGTATATGAGGTTCCCCTCCCTGTGTCCATGTGTTCTCATTGTTCAACTCCCACTTATGAGTGAAAATATGCAGTATTTGATTTTCTGTTCCTGTGTTAGTTGCTAAGGATGATAGTTTCCAGCTTCATCCATGTTCTAGCAAAGGACATAAACCCATTGTTTTTAATGGCTGCCTAGTATTCCTTGGTATATATGTGCCACATTTTCTGTATCTAGTCTATTATCAATGGGCATTTGGGTTGGTTCCAAGACTTTGCTGTTGTAAATAGTGCTGCAGTAAACATATGTGTGCGTGTGTCTTTATAGTAGAATGAAAATCTATAATTTCAAAAGGCAAATAAACTATGACAAATATTTGTAATTTATGTGATCATCAGCGGTTAATATACATTCTAGATATGGAGTTCTTATAAAAATGTTAAGATACAAGTGAACACTCTAAGAGAAAGATGTGTTAAGAACCTGAAAAGACAATTCACCAAATTACAAATCACTAATAAACCTTCAAAAATTAAAGAGTCACTAATTATTAAAGGAATCAAATTAAAGGAGTGACAAAATATTATTTTTAGATCATTGCAGTGTAATGAGAAATAAGCAGTCATGCATTGCTGGCTGGCTGGCTCACTTTCTGTAAGCTTCCTGGTGGATAATTTGGCAATGCATATCAAAAACCTTTAAAAAGATGTACTCTGGGCTCCTTGGAGAAATGGCTGGATCTAGAACTGAGGCAAGAAATATGTTTCCTGGAGCATCTTATAGTGCCAGAAAGACAGTGCATATGTATATATATATATATATATATATATATATATATATATACCCCATGGGGTATGATGGGGGCCAGGTAAGGGACAAAACAGTCAATTGGAAGAGTTCCCATGGTGAAAGCCAGAACAATTTAAGCAATGAAAGAGCATTGAATTAACCCAGAGTATAAGATCAATAACCCTGGGTCCATTCTGATATAAATGAAGAGTTGGATACATAAATAAATGAGTGATAACAGGAAACGTCACACAGACACATTCCAAAAAGTTCGTGTAATACCTCTCGCTCAAGAAGATGGAACATAAATTCCCATTCCATAAGTGTGGGCGTGCGTAGTGACTTCCTTCCAGGGAGCAAAGTGTGGAAAGGGGTAGACAGGGAAAAACTAAACACTACCTCAACCCAGTGACCAAGGTCAACAGCAACAGTACAAGCCACGTTGACACTGTGCACCCTTGATAGGAGGGATGAGAATGTCACTTTGCCTCTGTGATCTTCAATCCCAAAACACAAAAACCCAATCTAACGGTGAGAAAAAACACCAAACAAATCCCATTTGAGGAACATTCTATAAAATTACCTGACCCTTCAACATTCTCAAGGTCATTAAAAGCCAGGAAAGTCTGAGAAACTATCACAGCCCAGAAAAGCTTAAGGAAACGTGATGACTCAGCGTAGTGTGGGATCCTGGATGGGGTCCTGGGACAGAAAAGGGCATTAGGGAAAAACTAAGGAAATCTGAATAAAGTATGGCTTTTAGTTAACGATAATGTGTCAGGGCCCAGCATTTTGGGAGGCCAAGGTGGGTGGATTGCTTGAGCCCAGGAGTTCGAGACCAGCCTGGGCAATATGATAAACTCCCATGCCTATAAAATATATAAAAATTAGCCAGGCATGGTGACATAGGCCTGTAGTCCCAACTACTGAGGAGGCTGAGATGGGAGAATACTTGAGCTGAGGAGGCAGAGATTGCCGTGAGCGGAGATCACACCACTGCCCTCCAGCCGGGGCAACATTGCAAGACCTGTGTCAAATAAATAACGTATCAGTGTAGGCTCATTAATTGTAACAAATGAATCCTACTGATGTAAGATGTAAACAAGAGAAGAACCTGGATGCAGGTTATATGGGACTGCCCCCATACCATCTTAATTTTCCTACAGATCTAAAAGTGTTCTAAAATAAAATGGTTATGTTTTTTAAATGTACACCCTTTGTTTCAGCTATTCCATTTTGGAAAATTTATTCTGAGGAAATAAATAAAGACGTAAACAGAGAATAAGTTACAGATGAGATGTTTGTAATAGTTAAAACTGGAAAGAGCGGAAGAGTGGACAACGGGAGATGAGAGAGCCACACGGCACATAAAAGGTGATCAGCCTGAAGGGAGGGGTTTCAGGCATGCATGTGACTGATATTCAACACACTTAATTTTAATTGCAAAATAGCGGGTAAATGTTAATCCATATTTTAAAATATATAGTAAAATATAGATAAATAGACTTCAAAGAACATACAGGAGATGTTAACCAAGGCTGTCTTCACTTGGGGCATTTTCTGGCTTTCCTGGAAGGACCAAGCTGAAATTCCCAGGAAGGAAACAGACTAGCGGACTTCAGTGAATGTGCTCACAACCCACATCGATTCTCATTGGTCAGTGCTAGAGCTTGACTGTCACTGCCTGTGCTGTTTTGTTTGTTGAGAACTTTTAAAATCAATTCTGCAATAAGAAAAAAAGCATATTCGTTTTTTAAAATTATTATAGTATTCAATTCTATGCCAACTCCCCCAACACATTCAAGACAAAATTTTATTTGTGAACATTCCAGGCAACTTAACAGAAAAACTAGGGAAATAGAAAAACCAAGTGTACATTCCTGCAGGACGCGGCAAGCCTGTGCCCTCAGGTGAAGTCCCTCTCCACTGCCGTCCCTCTCTGACCCCACTCTCACCAACACTTTTATTCTCTTTCCCCAGAAAGAAAGAGGTCAACTCAGAGGAGCCAGGGATTCAACCCACTCTGGACAACACCCCAGAGCCACAGCACCTGCCTGTCTGAAAAAAAAGAGTTAAGCAGCTGCCACTCCTAGCCACTGGCCTCTGCTTGGTGACCGATGCACTTCTAACATCCTTGTCTTAGGAAAGACTTTGTAATGGAGAAAAAAAGATGGCAGAGATTCTTTCCATGGCACTTCAGCTGTTATCTAGTGGGTCTTCCAGGAATTGTCTGATTCTATGGGAGTGGGCAGCTCTGTAGGGACAGAAGCTAACTTGTGGAGGGCTGAAGGTGATGCAGGTGTTGTCTGTCCGTGGTAACGCAAAAGGTGTTCACAGCAATTCAGATGGGTTTTATCCAATGGAGAAGATAAATATTTGAACAGGCTCTCTTGTTAACTACTAATTAAATAAAATATTTGACATGCATTCATTCTATATTTATAGGAGGTGTCATGATTCTACCTTTTTGGAAATGACCCTCTAGCAGTTTTAGAGGTCCGGTGAGATACACAGTGGATTGACCGGCCAAAGGGCACTTCAGATGCCATCAGAGCCTCAGCTCTGTCCACCCTCACCTCCCAGGCTGACTTCCAAGCAGCCACGGAACTGTAGTTTTATTCACTCTCTGTGTCTCTAGTTTTATTTTTCTAATCTTTACCGGATTTGTGTTTGTGGTTTTATTTCTGGTTTATTCCTGACTATAAGTTATTCCCTATTCTTGACAACAGTGATTTAGAGTTTGGTTTTTGGTCTGACCATTTGGTCATCTCTGTAGACAGATGACGTAGATCTGGTTCCTTTTGAATGACAGACAACAGAAAATCCAGTTTGTTGGTTCTTTCTTGTTTGTTTTGAGCTCCAGTCAGTTAGAACGTTAGTGCCCACTGCAGAGCATACTCTTTGAGACTTGGAATTGGTAAGAGGGTGTGTTGCTTACTCCTGGCCTGTGGTTGAAGTTGCAGGAACAAAGCCAAAATCTCTCCATGCATATGTGATCTGTAACTCATGTGTCTGCGAGTCTATAACTGAGAAAAGCCTTGATCCTTCAATACGTGAGTGTGAAATAGATTAATACGTTACGTCTCTTAAAAGAGCTCTCTTCTTATTAGATTATAGGAAAAAAAGCACTTAAATATCTTACATAGCTCAAATTTCTAGCTTCTAGTGTTTTCAATGTGTTAGGCTTTTTAAATATCCTTCATACAGAAACTGCTACCTTAAATACTTTTTATAAATCCAAGTTCCTGTAACTAGGATAAATCTGTGGCGAGTCACACTAGCTTAATAATTTTTTTTTTAAAAAGATAGGTCTTTTCTTTGATTTACAGAGTTAATGATAATTCAGTTGTGTATTTGGTTGACTCTTTCATGAAGAGAACAATCTGGTCTTCTTAAATAGTTTATCAAAAAGATAACAGTCTACTACTATGTCACTATTATGAAAACTGAATATTAGTATTACTCTAAATTGAATCACTATTTAGACACACCTGTCCCATAAGCCTATGTTCTGTAGTATGATATATCCAATTAAATAAATTTCCAAGATCTTTCTGTAACTTAGAACCTGGAGTCTGTGGATAACTCAGAACGTGACACTGAATGGAGTTAATGAATAGATAATCATCAGATACCTAGATAAACTAAGATAAAGCACTAAAACATGGATTGCTAAGCATACTTTTAGGCTTATCCACTTTTGCTTCTTATTTTTATATTCTACAGAAAGGCCATATCTTTGAGTTGCGTTGACGGACGTATTCATGTCTGCCACTTGAAGGAGTGAGAGGCATGTGCGGATGTGGAAACCTGTGGATGTGTACTCAGGCGCTCTGCTCACCTGCAGAAAGGCTCGTGCAGGGCAGTTCTCAATTTTCTGCCACTTTCTCAGGTTTTTCTGTGAGAAGTTGGTTACTTTGAATAAAAATTACCTTTGGTTGATCCACAAAGCAATAGTGACAAAGAAATAAAACTCTGTGTGAGTGCTTTTGTTTGGTGACGCAATAAAAAGTAGTTGCGTTCCAAAATATGAATGAACACAGTGAAGGTCTAAAGAAGTGAATTTTATTTGCCTTGGTTTGTAATACCCGAGTCTGAAAAGAAACATGAAATGTCTTAGATCTTAGCAAAGTTTCCTCACTTTTGATGGGCTTGCTGCCTTGGCTTACTGGTCATTGCCTTCACCTATAGCAAGGATCCCCAACTTCTGGGCCATGGTCCGGTACCAGTCCATGGCCTGTTGGGAACCAGGCCACATAGCAGGAGGTAAGCAGTGGTTACAGCTGCTCACCAGCACTCCCAGTACTCCTGAGCTCTGCCTCCTGTCTCACTGGCGGCATTAGACCCTCACAGGAGTGTGAGCCCTGTTGTAAACTGTGCATACAAGGGACTTGGTTGCACGCTCCCTATGAGAATCTAACACCTCTGTCCCTGTCTCCCATCGCCCATCACCCCCAGATGGGACTGTCCAGTTGCAGAAAAACAAGCTCAGATCTCCACTGATTCTACATCATGGTGAATTGTATAATTATTTCATTATATATTACAACGTAGTAATAATAGAAATAAAGTGCACAATAAATGTAATGCTCTTGAATCACCCCGAAACCATCCCCCACCCTGGCCCATGGAAAAATTATCTTCCGTGAAACCAGCTGCTGGTGTGAAAAGGCTGGGGACGGCTGACCTGCAGCATGAGGGCTATTCTTTATCCTCCTGTGGTCTGCCTGGCAGCAGTACCTTGTGTCTGGCCAGAAAAATTTCTGTGCTTTATGCTGACTTTATTAAGTCCTTGAGTGTTTAAAAACAAAACAAACACAAAAACTCACTCGTGAAAGAGATGATTCTTTAAGCTCATGTTGTGACATGATAGTCGCCCTATAAACTGCATACCTCGGCTTTTCCGTTGAAACTGCCCTCTGTAACCCTAATGTGACAGGCAAGCAGTCCAAACCCACGCCATCTTGGCCCCTGCGACTTGTAATAAACAACTAAGGTCTGTGATTTCCACCCTACCCAGGCAAATGTGTAAACTAATGCTTATCTTGACTTCTGTGAACCACTTAAGTAACAATCGGAATGTCCAAAGTTCCCTCGCCCTTGGAATGCCTGGAGCCCCTCACCCTCATCTCCTCCCTGGAGGTGACTTATGGAATCCATTGGCCCTCGGAACGTCTGAAGCCCCTCACCCCCACCCTCGCGCCTCACCCTCACCCCCGAGAAACCCCTCACCCCCACCCTCGCCCCTCACCCTCACCCCCGTGGTGGTTTACCGGCATAAAAGTTCTTGACACCCTCCTTTCGGGGCCCCGGGTTGGAGAGACACGAGCCCTCCTTGGCCGCCGGCAATAAACACCCTGCAATTTGGCATACTTTTGTCTAGGTGTTGACTTTCTATGCTCGCTCCAGTACAACAATGTCACCTTCTGTTTACTTTTAAATTTGTTTGCATTACTAAAATAGTAAGCAAGAATTATTTCTTGAGTGCCTGTGATACGCTCTGAGTCAAGTTCCTAAATCTTCTCCAACAACTCTTGATTTTTCCTCCCAGAAATCAGATCCTAAATGTAGAAACAGTAAAAAAAGAAACTTTTCATCTTGAACCAGAACAGTCTTTGAAACGTCCCAGAGGGCCCCTGGAAATTCACAAAAATTTGTACTTGCACCTTATGAAGCAAGAGATGATAGAAGTAACTGTTTGTTCTTCTCTGCTGTAAGCCACAGGCGAGGGGCTGCCTTCCACGAGGGGCAGCCTGGGAGGCTCACAAGGACGTGCAGGGTCTCCGAGCTGCTGAGCTACAGTGAATCGCCTCGTGAGGACAGGCTCCTGAATGGACCTCACTCAGGCTGCCTTCAGATCATCCATCAGATGGAGTCACGACTTCTTGGCCGCTAATCTCACAGCAGAGGCTTCCTGAAAGTTCTCTCTTGACTGGGATCCAAAAAACAGGAATTATTACATAGGATTGAAGCAGGCAATTTTGTTGTGGTTATTTTTTTTAATATTGCTGATGTTGCTTTGGTGTTCTTTCATTTCTAGATCTATGAGGAAGCTCCTTCTCTTCCTTCTTAACCTACAA